>NC_085017.1:5710435-5715435 GCF_963854185.1 Sardina pilchardus
AACTGAAGTCAAGTTACAAGTTAATGGTCTCACTATAGCATTGCTTTGTGCCAGACGATATTGTGCTGAATGAAATGTCTACTCAGACATGTCCTGGTCATTGTCCACGTGGAGAAAAGGGTTTTAAGTTGCATGTGTTCAGGGGTGCTGTGGCGCAGCAGGCTACAGTGCTCAGTGCCCACAGGGACCCAGGTTCGAGTCCGACCTGCGGTCATTTCCTGATCTCACCCCATCTCTCTCTCCCACTTGTTTCCTGTCTCTCTCTACTGTCCTATAGGAATAAAAGCAAAAATCCCCCCCAAAATATATGAATTAAGTTTCATGCGTTCAAAGTGGGTGAGCAACTTGGTGCCCTGCACTTGCTCTGGTGCTCTGGTGAACTGAGGCCAGCACTGATCCACCATGTTGGCACAGGTCAGCCATTTGGTCAACCCCAAACTTTGTGTTTGAGTGAAAGCTTCTGGGAGCTTCTAATAGTGCAGACCCTTCTTTTGATTTGTGCCTTCAGTGATACAAGCAGATTCATGTTGGCTAACGCACCAAGTCCACTGGTACATAACACAGCCGTACAATGTACTGGACATTCTGATCACATGACTCCATTCTGATCACATGACTCCAGGTCTTCTGGTACTACACTGAGAGCTGATCCACTCAGAGCCCCATGGCACAGGTATTACGGTAAGAGCGCGCACACACACACACACACACACACACACACACACACACACACACACACACACACACACACACACACACACACACACACACACACACACACACACACACACACACACACACACACACACACACACACACACACACACACACACACACACACACACACACACACACACACACACACACACACACACACACACACACGTATACCAGTAATGGCCATCTCCATCAGCGCACCATTCACATGATGGTGCGAACAGAAAGCCTGAGGGGAGAGCAGCAATTTACACTCCGGCCAGTTAAAGGGTTAGGAGCCTCTGTAGATAGACACGAGAGAGAGAGAGAGAGAGAGAGAGAGAGAGAGAGAGAGAGAGAGAGAGAGAGAGAGAGAGAGAGAGAGAGAGAGAGAGAGAGAGAGAGAGAAAGCAGAGTCTCTGGCCAGTTAAAGGTTCAGGAGCCACTGAGACGTGACAGAGAGAGAGGGAGAGAGAGAGGGAGAGGGAGAGAGGGACAAAGAAAAAGAGGGATAGAGCAGAGAGTCTGGACTGATGTAAAGGACCCCGAGGCGGTAAGTGCGTAATCATTGGCCTGGCAGCTAATAAACGTTTACGGGCCAATCAACCCACCCAATCGATGAGGGCGCGCGGAGAGCCCCCCGTTCGAAAGGTCAAAGGTTAAAGATGAGCACTTGTGGCATTCTCAAGAACACAGAAAGGACAGCCTCTGGGCGTGATACAATAACACATTAACTAGAGATACATGGACAGGTTCCGAAGCATTTCTGAGTGTGACAGAGAAGCAAGGAGAGTGATGGACACACTAACAGAGAGACACAAGACACGAGTCTTACACTGCCTCACACATCTCGAATTCTCATCTTACTCTCTAAATTCAGCTCAGCATGAACTGTTCTGCCATTACAAGAAAAAACTAAAACATTTCAATTCATTCATTTTCAAATGATCTTCCTGAATATATTTCAACACAGCAAACCAATCAAATGAGATGTGTATAGAAATTCTCCTCCTCTCTTCTTCTCTCTATATACCTCTCCCTCTCTCTGTCTTTCCTGAATACTTCTGAGCAATGTCTTCCTCTCCTTAATCCCCTCTCTCTCCCTCTCTCTCTCTCCCTCTCCATCCCCTCATCTCTGAGGGGAGTCCAGATTGTCACAAGGAGGATTCAGGTCACGGCAGTCTCTCTCCTCTCTCTCTCTCTCCTGCAGACCGCCATTAGATGATAGAGCTGAACAGAGCAGAGGACAACAGAACAGAGTAGAACAGAACAGAACAGAGTAGAACAGAGTAGAACAGAACAGAACAGAGGAGAACAGAGTAGAACAGAACAGAGTAGAACAGAGTAGAACAGAATAGAACAGAGGAGAACAGAGTAGAACAGAACAGAACAGAACAGAAGCGAAGAGAACAGAACAGAACAGAACAGAACAGAACAGAACAGAACAGAACAGAACAGAACAGAACAGAACAGAGAGAAGAGTAGAGAGAGAGGGAGAGAGAGAGAGAGCTGTTGGGTGCTGTGCTTGTATTCAACTGCTGCCTGCGCTGAATTATTCAGCCTGGCTAATGGGAGAGACTGAGTGGGTCACTCTGGCCCGGCTACCCGACTGCTCTCTCTCTTAGCTCCCACCCCAGTACACACACACACACACACACACACACACACACACACACACACACAAACACACACACACACACACACACACACACACACACACACACACACACACACACACACACACACACACACACACACACACACACACACACACACACACACACACACAAACACACACACACACACACACACACACACACACACATACGCACACACACACACACAGACACTCACACACACACACACACACACACACACACACACACACACACATACTGTACACACACACACACACACACACACACACACACACACACACACACACACACACACACACACACACACACACACACACACACACACACACACACACAAACAGAGACACACACACAAACACACATACACACACAAACACACATACACACACACACACACACACACACACACACACACACACACACACACACACAGAGGGCTTTAGATTACAGAGATTGAGATTTGTATTGTAGCACCTTCTGGTAATGCTCGTTCACTTTGTCTATCAGTCTCCAACATCCCATAATAAGCAACCACTGAATGGCAGGTGAGAGCATCACATCAATCTTCGTATGATGAGCGGCTGTCAAATAACTTGCGATTTCAAGTGCATCCATCATAGAAATGAATAGATTCAGAACAATGTCATAACATTTTAATAAATGTGTTATCACAACAGCAGTGCTCTTATAATAACCAATGCTTTCAAATTCTATAATGTTTGATATACAGATTTGCAATATGTTTAATCACCACTTTATTCATTTTTCCAAAAACGATAAAAATAACGCCACAGTCTAAAATGTTCCCTGACATGCTAAAACTCAAGCATCTTTTTAATATTACACACATTCAAATATATTCAACACAACAAGAAGGTGTGTTTAAGAAGATATTACACAGCAATCAAAACAATATGTGGCATCTTAATTTCAGCATTTTCTATGTTCCTCATTTTATTTCTCTTCCAGTTTCCTAAGTCCTTTGTTTGTTACAGTATGTGCCAAGGGTAGCACACTCTCGAGCACACTGGAGGCTTGCGAGACTGTCAGAGAGTTGTTGAGAAAGTTCTGTCCAAAAGCACATCCTCTCTCGACAGTTAGACAAGTTGTGTCCTAAAGTACACTTTCCCTCCACAGTGAGAAAGTTCTGAGGTACAGTTGAGCTGTAGATTCCCTCTTGGAGCACGCGGAAACAAAGTTCTTTATTGGAGAAGTTGAGCTGTAAAGTCAGCCGAGAGGACAACAGCCTCAGTGATCTCTGAATGAGAGCAGCAGCGGCAGCAGCCTGAAGCACACAGCAACCAGATATGGCTCAGATCCGGCCCAGACCCGGGGGGGAATCCGGCTGGCGTTACAGGTCAGGTACCGTCTAGGGAGTGGGTCCATTTTGGGAGGGGAGCGGAAGAGAGGGCGACGGGGTCAGTGAGGGGTATCCAGTCCCCAGTGTGTGTGTGTGTGTAGGCATGACTGTGTGTGTGTGTGTGCGTGTGTAGGCATGACTGTGTGTGTGTGTGTGTGTGTGTGTGTGTGTGTGTGTGTGTGTGTGTGTGTGTGTGTGTGTGTGTGTGTGTGTGTGTGTGTGTGTAAGGGGTATCGAGCGCTTGCCTCTCAGAAACCCTTTCTGGTCAGCTGAGTCCAGCGGCTGCAACACTCAGGCGTCCAGAGAGAGCTGCCTCCAATTATCCACCAAAACACACTCCAACATCTCTGTCTACATGATCCCCTCTCTCCCTCTCTCCCTCTCTCCCTCTCTCCCTCTCTCTTTCTCTCTCTCTCTCTCTCTCTCTCTCTCTCTCTCTCTCTCTCTCTCTCTCTCTCTCTCTCTCTCTCTCTCTCTCTCTCTCTCTCTCTCTCTCTCTCTCTCTCTCTCCCTCCCTCCCTCCCTCTCTATTTCTCTGTTCTCACTCTTTCACTGACCCCTTGCTCACACCTCTCTGTCTTTGTCTCAGTGGAAATAAAGTGTGCTTTGTGTGTGTAGGCATGGCTCTGTGTGTGTAGGCATGATTGTGTGTGTGTGTGTGTGTGTGTGTGTGTGTGTGTGTGTGTGTGTGTGTGTGTGTGTGTGTGTGTGTGTGTGTGTGTGTGTGTGTGTGTGTGTGTGTGTGTGTGTGTGTGTGTGTGTGTGTGTGTGTGTGAAGGTTGAGTGGGTGGACAAGGAAAGAGCAATCTACAGTGAGACAAATGAGAGGGGTGTAACTAGAAGGAAGAAGAATTGACTCTGTGTGACCATACATACATGCATGCCCATGTGTGAATGAGGTGAGTGCATGTGTGTTTCAAGTGTGTGTGTGTGTGTGTGTAGAGAGTATGTGTGTGTGTGTGTATGCGTGTGCCTGTGTGGAGAGAGAGAGAGAGAGAGAGAGTATGTGTGTGTGTGTGTGTCTGGAGAATGTATTATCTCAGAATTGTGTGTAAATGTGTGTGTGTGTGTGTGTGTGTGTGTGTGTGTGTGTGTGTGTGTGTGTGTGTGTAGGTACATGATCTCAGCAGTGAGTGTGTGTGTCAGCGTAGAAATTCTCCTGATTAAAGCCATCCGTAAACACTCCCCCCTACCCACCCCGTGCCCAGCGAGCTTGTTGATTTACTGGGCTCCAGAGCAGCTACACACACACACACACACACACACACACACACACACACACACAC
>NC_085017.1:5717935-5725435 GCF_963854185.1 Sardina pilchardus
CAAATTATTTGATTCTTATCAAGATAAAAAAAATATAGATTAGAAGTATTAGATCATTTATTGTTTTAAGGATGAATTTCTTACTTTAAGTGTTCAACTTTACATCAAATCTTAAATCAAGCACAACCATATCTTTTTTCGTCTCAAATAGGCATGAAATCTTAAAATGAGGTAAATACTGTTCAAATTAGATCTTCTACATCTCTCCCTCAAATTCTCATAAAAATAAAGCTTGTTTTAAGATTCAGTAACAACATAACTTGCCTTAATTTAAGATGACATTTAAGATTTAAGATATCATCTTAAAAACAGCAGTTTATGCTTATATATTTAACTCATTCTGAGGCTGTAACAACTTTAAATATACGTAATCTAGACTTGTCACGAGCTGTGGCGCAACAGGTTACAGCATTAGTACCATGTACTAGTCCTAGTCCAAGACTCGGTTAGAATCCCACCTGAGGTCATATCCCAATCCCTCCCTATCTCTCTCGCTTGCCCACTGGCGTCCTGTCTATCTTCACTGTCCTATCTATATAGTATATTTTACTTATTTTAGGGATGTAAAAAGTATATTTATAAGTAATCTGATTTTAAAACCAGCAATTTCAGCTTATGTTAAGTTTCCAAATACCTCTGTAGACATGCTTATTTCTAGATTTTTAGACAAAATCGTGTCAAGTGAAATTATCTTGCTGCATGGACAGATAATTTCACTTGTTTTGAGTACCTTTCACCTCAGATTTAGTGTTTTTATCTTGTTTTTAGACACCCTTTTTGTAGTGTTTAACAATTAAGTTTCACAAAGTATGTCAGATATGATCTCAACAAACACACAATCTATAATTGAAAACAGCAATCAATTACATTTCCAATGTAATTGTCCCTGAACTGAATGTATGTGAGATTCAACACATTCTTCCCGTTATGTGACTGTGGAATTGTTTTGAATTGCCATGAATTGAATTCCACTTCCTGTCATTCCAATTCCTATTCAAATTCAATTTCCTGTGGGGTGGAGCCAATTCAATTCAAATTCCAACTCATGAATTGAATGGAGGCAAATTCTAAAATTCGGAATTGTGCACAAGCCTGATCAGGAGGAGGAACACAAGCAGCTCAAGTCCACCCCCAACCAACACACACACACACACACACACACACACACACACACACACACACACACACACACACACACACACACACACACACACACACACACACACATATGCTCACACACACCTCAGTCAGGATGTCCACTAGTACACCTGTAAGCATTAGGTACCCCTACACAGACGCTCTTACACACCTTGGTCACTTGTGTATCAGAGATACAGTAGTCTCTCACTCTCTTTCTATCGTTTTCTCTCTACACTCCCTCTATCATTCCCTCTCTTTGCTCTCTATCCTTCTCTCTCTATAATCCCTCTCTATTTCTTCCTCTCTACACTATCTCTCTATCGCTCCCTCTCTTCACTTTCTCTCTATCACTCCCTCTCTTTTCTCATCTCTTCTCCTCCTCCTTTTTTCTTTGTCTGCCTTTTCTTCCATCTTTTGTCCCTAAATTATAATACATCTGATTTCCTCTTTCACATTATCACTCTCTCCATTTCTCTCTCTCTCTCTCCCTCCCTCCCTCTCTCTTTCTCTCTTTCCCTCTCTCTCTCTCACTCTCTCTCTTGGCCACGTAGATAATTTCATTCTCCAGCAGCTCAATGGCTCTTCTCATGAACAATTAGGCACTTCCCCCATCACGCTTGTGCATCTTAATGTGCCGAGTCACTCTCTCCTCGGGGAGCGCTCGCGCTACCGCGGCTAGCCGCCTGCCTGCCTGTTGCATCGTGGGATCGCCGTGGTGAGAGAGCGTGGCGGAGCTGCACACATTTGATCCCAAACAAAAAAACAAAAAGAAAAGGGGAGAAAAAAGACAATAAAATAAAAAAACGAAGAGCTTTTATCTGGATGAGGAGGAGGAGGAGGAGGAGGAGGAGGGGAGAAAAAAGACTGAGAGTCTGAGAGTAAAGTACACAATCTCAATTATGCATGAGCGCAGACCTGATCCAAGAGATACTCAAGAGTTTAAGACTACAGGCTGGAGTGCATCTGAGCGCAAATCCTGTTCTTCTCCCACTGCATCTGATGCTCAGCATATAGTGCGGCCATCGAGATGAAGAAGATGGAGAACAGACACAGGGAGGGGATCTCATGGGGAGACAGATCGTGTGTGTGAGAGTGTGTGTGTGTGTGTGTGGGGGGGGGTGGAGGGGGTTAGAGACAGACTGATTTAGTGACTGAAAGAGAATTACAGCGAAATGGGGGAGAGAGAGGGAGAACGAGAGACAGAGAGAGAGAGGGATGGAGAGAGAGAGGGAGTAAAAAGGCAGACTGAAGAGGGAGAGGGAGAAGAGGGACGGCAGTGCAGATCTAAATAATTCAGGCAGAGGAACCATGATATAACACTCAACTCATCACACAGACTACAGCTAGGGAGAGGAGGAGAGAGGAGGAGAGAGGAGGAGAGAGGAGAGGAGAGGAGAGGAGAGGAGAGGAGAGGAGAGGAGAGGAACCATGATATAACACTCAACTCATCACACAGACTACAGCTAGGGAGAGGAGGAGAGAGGAGGAGAGAGGAGGAGAGAGGAGAGGAGAGGAGAGGAGCCATGATATAACACTCAACTCATCACACAGACTACAGCTAGGGAGAGGAGGAGAGAGGAGGAGAGAGGGGATGGTAGGAGAGGAAGAGATGAGAGGGGAGATGCCGAGAGGGGGAACTGAGAGGAAGAGGAGACGAAAGAGGGAAGGAATGGAAAAGAGGAGAGGGAGGGGGAGAGCAGGAGTAAGAAAAGATGAGTGGGATGGGGGGAAGAAGAGAGGAGAAGGGGGAGGAAGAAAGAAGTAGGCAGGAATGATTAGTTGTCATTTGCTGAACAGGGCAGCAGAACTCATCACTGCTGGATAAATGGCGTTCTCACAGTCACTCTAATGGCCAGCGGCAAACTCACTGGCACACTCACTGGCAAACGCACACACACACACACACACACACACACACACACACACACACACACACACACACACACACACACACACACACACACACACACACACACACACACACACAAACAAGTGCATGTTAGTAAGGCTTATACACCACTGACATGCACATTCACACAAATGTACATACAGTTGTAGCACACAGTCTTATACAAACAGTCACACACACACACACACACACACACACACACACACACACACATAGCTCTGTCCCAGTGCTAAACTCTCACACACTCTATTTTTAAACTCCTCTCACTCACGATTGATGAGATAAATCATACACACCTCATCACTTATCATGTTCACACAAACTCATTCAGTTATATTATGAATTTCCAAAAATGGTCCACACACTCATTTTTTTCTACACACTTACTATCTCTCTCTCTCTCTCTCTCTCACACACACACACACACACACACACACACACACACACACACACACACACACACACACACACACACACACAGACACACACACACACACACACACACACACAGCGATGAGTGTAAAAGGAGAGTGCACTGTCATCCTTAATCAAGATAAGAATCTGGGACACCCCACAAGCCAGAGGGCTGTAAGATAGAAGGGGCCTCGCTGTCTTCTCCCACTCACAGGGATCGCTCACGACCAAACAGGCACATGGCAGGACAACTATCATTCCAGAAATGACCCCAGAGGACCCGTAACCTGCTGAGGTAGGCACATGTCCGGCAGGAGCTGACTCTACAGTAGCGTTTTGGTCTGACTCAGGTCTTACATGTAGCTTGGGCCAAGTCTGGGTCAAGCCTGGGTTTGGACCATTGAATTGAATTATCCAAATTCATCACATCACAACTAATTTGAATAGTGGGAAAAGTGCAAAGTCTGTCTACAAGCAGCGACACATGCATACACACACACACACACACACACACACAAACACACAATGACAGAGGAATTTCTTACCATATATATACTGTATATATATGTCCCTAGTTCCATTGAGCTGTTTGTAATGACATGGATTCATTTCATTGTTGCTATCTGAGCCCCATCATCCTCTCAGCCCTGAGCATGGAGCTGCCTAGACACAATCACACCCACACACACACACACACACACACACACACACACACAAACACACACACACACACACCAGCCCTGCAGCATGGAGCTGCCTACACGGCATCACACGCAGGGTGTGAGACCGGCCACAGAAATACTTCAGACTTATTAGGGGTAATGGAATTGGTTTGGACTATTAGGAACAAGGAATGACAAACCAAGGAGAAAAGAGAGGAAGTGAAATCAAGACAGAGTAGAAAGAGAGAGAGAGAGAGAGAGAGAGAGAGAGAGAAAGGAGAGAAAGGAGAGAGAGAGGCAGAGAGAGAAAAAAAGAGAGAATGAGGAAGAGAAAGAGAGAGAGTACTATTTCAAAAACAGTCAATTACTCCGATGAAAATATATAAATCAGTGCTGACAAATGAAACATGCTCGATCTCTTGTTTGTCATGCTTTGCGTTGCTACCTAAATGGCTTTCTTAAATGGCTTTGTAATAAGCTGCAAGCACGAAATACAGAAAATAAATCTATTAGGGATGAACGAATGTAATTTCATGTTGTAGCATTCTTGCCTTTGGCAAAGACACTGCGTTGATTGAAATGCCTCTTACAGTGAGTGCATGGCTGGGCACAATGTAGAGGGAAGGACAGAGACCCCATAACCGTATCTCCTCCATAATACCACCAAAACCATAATATCTCCTCATAACCACCAGAACCATATCTCCTCCATAATACCACCATAACCATAATATCTCCTCATAACCACCATAACCATATCTCCTCCTCATAACCACCATAACCATATCTCCTCCACAATACCACCAGAACCATCTCCTCCTCATAACCACCATAACCATATCTCCTCCACAATACCACCATAACCATCTCCTCCTCATAACCACCATAACCATATCTCCTCATAACCACCATAACCATCTCCTCCTCATAACCACCATAACCATATCTCCTCCACAATACCACCATAACCATATCTCCTCCACAATACCACCAGAACCATATCTCCTCATAACCACCATAACCATCTCCTCCTCATAACCACCATAACCATATCTCCTCCACAATACCACCATAACCATATCTCCTCCACAATACCACCATAACCATATCTCCTCCTCATAACCACCATAACCATATCTCCTCCACAATACCACCATAACCATCTCCTCCTCATAACCACCATAACCATATCTCCTCCACAATACCACCAGAACCATATCTCCTCCACAATACCACCATAACCATATCTCCTCATAACCACCAGAACCATATCTCCTCCACAATACCACCATAACCATATCTCCTCCACAATACCACCATAACCATATCTCCATCGAACCACCACAACCATGTCTCCTTCTCATAACCCAAAGTGGCACCATAGCCATAAGCCCTAGAGAAAAGGATTTTTATCTATGTACCAAACTTGTACTAGTCATTTCTGACCCGGTGTGTGTGTGTGTGTGTGTGTGTGTGTGTGTGTGTGTGTGTGTGTGTGTGTGTGTGTGTGTGTGTGTGTGTGTGTGAGTGTGTGTGTGTGAGTGTGTGTGCGTGCGACATCTGTGATCTCTTCAAATAACCTGTTTATTTTTCATATTGAGGCAAATGCAAGGCAAGGCAAACAGGAACAATCTTGAAAATCCATATTTGAACACACACACACACACACACACACACACACACACACACACACACACTCATCAAGCCCCTGGGTTTACAGAGGGAGGTCATAAGGTTCCTTCCTTCATTCCGTACAAATCCTTGAAAAGACATTCAGCCGAGAGCAGCTTTTCATTATCTGAGTATCATTTAACTCTGTTTCTCTGGCAAACACACACACACACACACACACACACACACACACACACACACACACACACACACACACACACACACACACACACACACACACACACACACACACACACACACACACACACACACACACACACACACACACACACACACACACACACACACACACACACCTCCCTCCCACTGTTCCATCCCAAAGCTCTAATAAACTCCAAACCAAGTTTTCTCTCCAGATTTGATTAGATGCAAAGGGCAGCCAGGACACCCTGACCGATGGAGAGTCACGATACCTGTTTTCTTTTTATTTATATTTCTATCTTTCACTCTTTTATTCATCCTCCCCTCTCTTCATTTCCTTCTGTCTCTCACTCTCCTCTCCTTCATACATCTCTGTCTCTATCTCTCTCTTTTTGTATCTATCAGTCTATATATCAGTCTATCTATCGATCTGTCTATCTCCTCTCTTTCTTCAAACAGTAATCACAATAAATTGTTTTTAAGAGTGCAGGGGAAAACATCATCCCGTGCCATCACTGACTCAAGTCCGCCTCCAGGCTGTCAGAGTTCCTCTTGCAGCCCAAAGGCAGGTTTGGTATGGTGCAGCTTTGGCACCCCAGACGCACAGACACCATGTCCTTTGCTACTGTACAACATTTAGACTAAAGACACACTGGCCAAAACAAACCTGTAAATGGCCTAAACTAAAGCGTTCCTCTGCCCTTGATGTGTAGTGGCCAAACCCAGAGCCTGCACACGGTCCTCCATTATTGGATATGAGAACTTGACCTGCTCCTCATCATCTTCCTCCTCCTCCTCCTCCTCCTCTTCCTCCTCCTCTTCCTCTTCCTCTCTCTGCTCTTCTGCCCTTGATGTGCAGTAGCCACACCCAGAGCCTGCACACAGTCCTCCATCATTGGACACTGAAATCCTCGTCCTCCTCCTCTGCGTCTTCCTCCTCCTCTTCCTCTTAATCTTTACGTCTTCATCATGGACAGGGCGACAACCTGACCTGGTCATCAGCATCATCCTCATCCTCTTCATCCTCTTCCTCTTACTGAATCTTTACCTCTTCTTCGAGGACAAGATGACAACCTGGACTCTTCCTCTTTCTCCTCCTCTTCCTCCCCCTGCTTCCTGCTGCATGCTCACCTCAATAGGTTTAATTAACTAAGCCTGTTAATTGAGTTGGGTCAGCGTTGGCCCTTAACGAGGTGATTGTTCAAAAACGCATCACACACACACACACACACACACACTGGGAGGATGGAGCCTCAGGCTGAACAGCGATGTGACGGTGTTTTATTGGGTGCTGATATGGGCTTTAAAGTCTCTGTTTGTCTCCCAGAGCCGATACAATTAGGAAAGCCAGAGCTCCACTTATAGGACCTCAGCACACACTCATACACAAACATGAGCCGGAAGTAATACACACACACACACACACACACACACACATACACACACACACACACACACACACACACATGCATTTATTTAGCATTAATGGAGGCGTAAACGAGAGTGTAACCAGGGGATAAGCAAAACGCCTGTCTGAACATA
>NC_085017.1:5735435-5737935 GCF_963854185.1 Sardina pilchardus
AGCCCACAGATAGCCACGCCATGTCCAGACACATAATGCAAATGTCCATACATTACACGCACTGCAAATGTACTGTAGCAGCAGAGTGAATCAGCTCTACTGTTTGTGAATGACTAATTCCTTTTATACACACACTGCTTTCTGTAAGACACACACCAATTCCTGTAATACACACACACCACTTCCTGTAATACACACACTGCTTTCTGAAATACACACACACACATACACACACACACCTTCCTATAATACACACACACGCTGCATTCTGTAATGGAATTGGCCCAAGTCAGTTTTCTGCTGGCTTTACAGTGACAAGTTGATTGCACACGGAATAGGGATGTGTTGAGAGACCCAGAGATGGCATCTTACTAGTTTTAGAACACTCAATACAAACAAAAGCATGACTCAGCTTCCGTATAGCCTAATTGCACACACTCACAATTAGTCAGCTCTGTGCAGTGTGTGTGTGTGTGTGTGTGTGTGCGTCTGTGTTTTTATGTGAGTTTGTCCATGTGGACATATGGTAAAAACTTGTGTTCATTTGCGAAGGAAAAAGAAAGGAAAAAAAGAGTGCAAGAATATGAGCCTCCAGGGACTGTGGTTGGATATAGAGACAAAAAAACAGTGAAAAACAGTGGAATAGAGGAGAAGTGTTCATCTCCAGCAAGATGACAAGAAATGACCGTATATATATCTTCTATATTTAATACATTTAGAGACATCGCAAATCTAAACTTTTCTGCTAAGACTGGAACTCCATAAACTGTATATTTTGATATATTTTTGCAGCATTCCGCCTTTTATTTATATAGGACAGAGAGGAATGTCCAAAAATGGTCTAAAACCACTCTGTAAAATGGAAGGTGTATCTCCAGCTATCCTCCCAGACCAATATTCTCCATTCCCGGGAGACTAAGGGACAGGGTGGGGGTGTGAAGGAGGAAAAAAGGCTGTTTGCTCTCCTGCATAAAGTGAACGCACGGCTGTCCCTGTCAATCCAGAGCGGATATACGTCAGGCATGATCACACCGCCCTGTCTTCTCCTGCCTTCTCCTGCCTTCACTCCGCTGGGCGCTACGCTACGCTACGCTAGCGCATCCTGGGACATGAAAGAGCTATGAGTCAGACTCGTACTGACAGATGGGGCTATGGCCCAGAACTGGCCCACATTTGGCCCAGGACTAGCCCGCATTTGGCCCAGAACTAGACCACATCTGGCCCGGATCCGGCTCACCTTCGGTCCAGAACCGGCCCAGCCTGCTAAAGGGAGGAGACTGCAGCGATGACGGCAGTAAGGTTCCCTGGAGAGACGAAGCAACCGCATATCTGTCTGTTCTGTCTGCTGGCTCTGCCTGCCTGTGCGTCATGGCAGCATATAGACTTGTACAGGCGTGTATAGTGTAGACACAGGCACTGGAAACAATACATTCTCTAAAATGATCCAGTTTTCATCATGTCTGTCTGCCTGCAGCTCATGGGAGCGTATACTGTAGACTTGAATAGACTTAACGTGTTACACAGGCACGGAAAACAATACAGTATATTCTCTAAAATTATCTAGTTTGCATTTTGCATCAAAACATGCCCTCATATAGATTTTCCGGAAACTTTATAATCAGTATGCAGACAAAACCCTTTTTTCTCCAGATAATGTGAATATAGATCTTGTCACTGATAGACAGACAGATCACACGAACAGACAAAAGGGAAGACAGGCTGTCTCTGTGCTATAGCTTAAAACATTGCAAGCCATAGCTATATGCTATTGCCACAGGGCCTTATACAGTATTTATAATAATTTCCAAATAGGCTCACCATCTTATGTAGTATTTATAAAAATGTCCAAATAATAGTTCCAAATAATAGTTTCCAAGTCAACTTCACCGAGGATAAAAAAAAAGAGTTTTTCTAGTCGCATTGCCCAACTGTTCTAATATAGCTAATGGTCCCTTCAGGCACAAAGCGAGCGCGCTCCAAGGCCACGTCAGGTCAAGCACCGCCCGGCACACCGAGACCTCCGAGTGAGAAGTCAAATATTTCAACATCGCAGACAGAAACCGATACAGCGGGCTGAGAGTAGGAGTCACGACTCACGCCAAGCTAATCAGCCCAGAGCGCTAGGCGCTAAATCGTGATGAAGGCCTCCACGCCCTCTACTCACATGCACACACACACACACACACACACACGCACACAAACGCACACACACACACACACACACACACACACACACACACACACACATACACACACGCACACACACGCACACACATACTTTATTCTGCCACTCATGACCCCCCGTGCACCCGCTCCAATCACACTCGCAAGGCATGCTGGGTAAAATAATGGGTGGCTCTGGGAAACCCACTCTCTAAGGACCGCTTCAAGGTTGCGAGAGCTATACTTTTTCCATAAACACTACAAAAGAGTCGGTCCGCAGACAGAAGTGGGGAAAGGTATCGACTCGGTCTCTCGGCGTGGAGTTAAATAAAAGCTC
>NC_085017.1:5750435-5757935 GCF_963854185.1 Sardina pilchardus
AGGTGTGTATGGGGAATAGTCCAAAGGAGTAGAGCCACAGGCACATGCCCCGCCCCTCCCTCCCTCCATCTCCTGAACGCTTCAGCCTCCATCAAGAGTCATGATTAAGAGCTTAATGGAGGGATTGGACTGGTATTGTTGCCAGCTTTGCACCACACACACACACACACACACACACACACACACACACACACACACACACACACACACACACACACACACCTTCTCTATTATCTACTGAAAGACACACTTTTAACAGAAAAGTCCCCCCTAAACTGTCTGCAGCCCAGCGTTAAGCATATGAACAGATAGTGCTATGTCTGTGTGTGTGTGTGTGTGTGTGTGTGTGTGTGTGTGTGTGTGTATGCAAAGAAACAAGCACACTCCTTTGCAGAGGGGCCAGGTGTGTGTGTGTGTGTGTGTGTGTGTGTGTGTGTGTGTGTGTGTGTGTGTGTGTGTGTGTGTAATGAATGACAAAGAAGACAGACAGGTTCACCCAGATCTGTGCCATAATGATTTGTAATCTAAGATATCTGTGATCCGTCTCTAAATTAGCATGCAAATCAATAACACAAAGGTCACACTAGATGCAATATGCAACACTCCAGCGCAGAGATCAAGCAGTAGTCTCTAGGTAGGAGCTCAAGAACAAGACTTGGTTGTAATGAGGTTCAGATCTGGTCTAAAAAGGAACCAAAGGGAAAGAGCAGGTAAAGAAGGCCTAGCTGTCTCCTGCACTCTTTAAAGGACTCTAAGAAGTGGGGACGCCCCACAAGGACAAATCTCTCGTGTGATGAGGAGAAATGAGACATGAGAGGGACGAGTGTGTGCTGTCTCCAGAGCTTTCCTAAGAGCTGAGGCCAGGACCACAGATGCCGCGTGTGATTATTACCAAGCTCCCTCACACAGTCACGAGCCACCTCACCTGTAGCACATCAACAGCAGATGGCTCTTATTATAGCCTTTAGATCCCCACCATTAATAAATAAAAAAATAAATAAAAGCTTGTGTCAAGCTTGTGTCATTCAAGTCACGATCGAGTCACAAGTAGATCCTATGTGAGGCCATACACAACATAAAGCAATCGCACCAAGCTCTGGAGAGAGGAATGAGACTCTCTCTCCTAATTCAGAATTCATGAATCTTCATTCATCACCAGTGAAGCCCACACCGGTGCAATGGTCCGAATCGGCCAAACGAGGTTATCACAGAAGTGCAGGTAAACAAACACACCAAAGAGGAGCGCAAACAATCTGCCTCCCTGCCTATAGTCTTCTAAAAGAAAACTCACTGTGTGGGTGGGTGTGCGTGTGTGTGTGTGTGTGTGTGTGTGTGTGTGTGTGTCTGAATATTTGCTAACTGCTGACTGGCTGCTTCACTAACTACATCTATGTCTGTTCTACTGTTTACTTCTCGAGTGCTTGGGGGGAAGATGCATTCTCAACACCCACACAACACACAAAAACACATAACAATATGCCAGCGGCACCACACAAGTGAATAAATGAATTATACATTTTTCCAATATCAAATATCTCAAAGACCTCCATGTCCAACTGAAAAATTCTTCAGCTTCAGACGAGCTTGGACACCAATGTAAACCCCTGGCATGGATTCAGTGCCAAGCTTTCTTAAACAACACCGTCCTGAACTGTGCTAACTTTCATAAACAACACCACCCTTAACTGAGCTAACTTTCTTAAACAACACCGTCCTTAACTGAGCTAGCTTTCTTAAAATGACAGAGAGAGAGAGAGAATGAGAGAATGAGAAAAATGGAGAACGAGAGAGAGAAAAAGGGAGAGAGAGGGAGAGAGAAAGAGAGAGAAGTGTATGAGTGTGCGGGGCAACATTGAAGTGCACTTTAAAATAAGTCCAGAAACACTGTAACGTTTACAGTGTAACCCCTCCCCCATACACACACACACACACACACACACACACACACACACACAACTAACCCTAAAACATCCAGTGTCGGCAGAAAAGTCAACTTTTTCTCCACTTGATTCACATGATGACAAAAGTGCTGCTGAAAGCACAAACCCACATGCAGGGTCACACTCCAGAAGCCTCACAGCCTGCGTGCCATCTTCTCCTCCTCCTCCTCTCCTGTCCTCTCTCCTTCTCCCCTCCTCCAACACCCCCCCGCCAACTCCCTTCCTCCTCTCCTCTCCTCCTCCTCCTCCTCCTCCTCTTCTGTCCTCTCTCCTTCTCCCCTCCTCCAACACCCCCCCGCCAACTCCCTTCCTCCTCTCCTCTCCTCCTCCTCCTCCTCCTCCTCTCCTGTCCTCTCTCCTTCTCCCCTCCTCCAACACCCCCCCGCCAACTCCCTTCCTCCTCTCCTCTCCTCCTCCTCCTCCTCTCCTGTCCTCTCTCCTTCTCCCCTCCTCCAACACCCCCCCGCCAACTCCCTTACTCCTCTCCTCTCCTCCTCCTCCTCCTCCTCTTCTGTCCTCTCCTCTATTCTGCTGTCCTTCTCCCCTACTCCAACACCCCCTGCCAACTCCCTTCCTGCTCTCCTCTTCTGTCCTCTCTCCTTCTTCCCTACTCCATCACCCCCCTGCACCTCCATTCCTCTCCTCCTTTCCTCTCATCTGCGGTCCTCTCTCATTTTCCCCTCCTCTGACCCGCCCCAAATCCATTCCTCTCCTCTCTTCTCCTCTGCAATACTCCCCTCCTCCAACACCCCTCCTCTCCTCCTCTCCGCTCTCCTCCCCTTCCCTCTCCTCTCCTCTCCTCTCCTCTCCACCTCTAGTTCCATGCATTTCCGTAGCTGCGTGTGTCCTGCTAGGTGTTTGGGCCTCATGTATTTGTGTCAGTGCTCAGTGTGTGTACACACAGGCCTGGAGTGAAGCTCCCACAGCTCAGGGGGGTGGCGTGTGTTTTTGACCTTGTTTAGCGTCGCCGCGGAGACCACCTCTAGAGACCAGACAGCTTTTGTTTAGCATCAGTTGCCACTGACCTGCTGTGGGGAGAGGTGAGAGAGAGAGAACGAGAGAGAGTGTGTGTGTGTGTGTGTGTGTGTGTGTGTGTGTGTGTGTGTGTGTGTGTGTGTGTGTGTGTGTGCACGTATGTGTCTTTGTGTGTGTGTGTGTGTGTGTGTGTGTGTGTGTGTATGTGTGTGTGTGTGTGTGTGTGTGTGTGTACACGTATGTGTCTTTGTGTGTGTGTGTGTGTGTGTGTGTTTGTGGGAGGGCTCAGCAGGCGCTTTCTGATGAATCGATCTGTGTTGCTCACAACTCTGACTAGGACAGCAATCCTTCAGTGTACCCACAGAGAGAGGGGGAGAGGGAGAGGGAGGGATAGAGAGAGGGAGAGGGAGAGGGAGAGGGAGAGGGAGGGATGGAGAGAAAGAGAAATGAACACCGGGGCAAGGGACAGAAGAAGAAGATAGAGAAAGAGAGGGAAGAGGGAGAGAGAAAGATACATAAATGAGAAAGGCAATGAGAGGCAATGTTCAAGACACAAGGGCAGAAGTCCTGAGGAAGGAGAAAGACAGAGGGAGAGAGAAAGAGAGAGAGAAGGAGGGAGAGAGAGAAACAGGAAACGAGTGATAGAGGAAGAATGATTTAGAAGGAGCACTAGGAGAACAATGCTGAGCCAAGCATCTGTGCCAAAGCACATACACACACACACGCACACGCACACACACACGCACACGCACACGCCGCACACGCGCACACACACACACACACACACACACACACACACACACACACACACACACACACACACACACACACACACACACACACACACACACACACACACACACACACACACACACACACACACACACACACACACACACACACACACACACACACACACACACACACACACACACACACACACACACACGTGAAGCATTCTCTTTCTGAACCCGTACTCATAACACACAGAAGCACATTATTTGGGACGTAAAGGGCAAACAGCACCACACGTCTCCAGTGCTTAAACACAGAGCTCATTGAACAACTCACTGCCGCTCCAATCCAAACGACATACACACTAACGCGACACACACACTAACGCGACACACACACTAATGCGACACACACACTAATACAACACACATTATAACATTTGTGAACTATGAACTGAACTAGTTAATGTAGAGTGAACTTTCCAAACACTTTCCAAACACTGAAGACCCTGACTCTCCCTTTATTCCACTGAGTTTTATCATGTTTGTTCAATTATATGCTTACTTTCTTACACATCTTCCAATGTCTACATGCATCCATATTTACACACACTTTATGTTTAGCAACATTACATGACAACCAAGTAAACACCTCACAGACAATATGCACCATAGTTACTTTATTGATTAATTTAATGGTTCATGATTGTGTAGATGAGTGCACGCGTCTTAATCAATTGTGTTCTGCTAGTTCTAAGTTAGCATTTCTTTGGCTTCATTTACCATTATGTTTGCGACGTTTTTGTTTGAGTACGGCCGACTCCAGGAGCAGTGTGCGTCATCATATTCGGTCCGGGCGAACTTCCTGTCTGGCAAAACAGAGCAATAGGTTCCACTGGTTTAAATGCTCTGTGGCCACATCCATTTCACGACTTGGCCATGGGGGTGGAGGAGCCTTGTGTACTTGGTTGTAGTGTCTCATTTGCGTTTATTTTGTGTTTCTTCATGAATGTCTTTATGGGTAGTTTCTTTATTGCTAGCCCAATGGGTGGTTATCTTTTTGAGAATGTTTAGTACTGTCTAAAAGTTCATTGATATTGTTGTGCTCCCCTTTCAATTATCAATGGTCTGTCCAGTCTGTATTTAAGTTCCCCTTTTGTCTCACTGTGGTAGTTCTTGTCGTGTGTTCATGTGGTTGCATCAGAGATTAATTGTTCTGTTTAGATGCCTTTATTTATAATCTCATTTTTTTTTTACCTTTTTGGTAATAAAACCATTTTTGGAGAAATCTAAATCCTGGCATCCCTGTGTCGACTGCTCGATCCCTCACAACTGGATATCTGCTTGTTCATTTTTTACCCTATTCACCTGTAGTATATCCGCCTTACTGTATATTCAACACATTGGACAAGAAAGGCTTAATATACAAAATTGCCCAAGGGATATCACCGGGCACCCTCCTAAATCTTACATAAAGAGGTAGGTACCCCTAGTCTACTAGGTTCCGCAAAAAAAAAAAAAAAAAAAAACTTTAGCCGACAAAACCAGGTTCACCGACTAATGTGATGGCAGCATGTACTGTAGTTGGCGACAGACTCTCCCTGTTCTCGGAACATCCTAGCGCTGCGCTAGATCATTCAGTATGTATTTGAAGCCTCCCTGCTCACAGGAACATCCAAGGCTTAGATCATTCACTATGTACTTGATGACTTGAATCATCCACTCATACCCAATGCTGTACATTGCTCATACCCAATGCTGTATATTGCTCATTCACTGTACGAGGAGAACCAGGCAATACATAATGTACAGTGCAGGGAATGAATGGATGTTCTCAAACCAGGAGAATCTGGCATCTGCACACAACTAACCCACATAGCGTCACCCTGCCCAACACACTGATCATGCCCTCCGTTTTCATGAAATGAAAAGTGCACACACACACACAAAGAAAGGCACACACAAAAACACACACACACACACACAACCAAACAACCAAACACACACACACACACACACATATCTCACTCCATTAGTGCCACAAGCCAGCCCAGCTGGAGTCATCACAGTGGTGTGATATTACTCTCCTTCATCATGAAGCAGATCTGAGATCTGAGACGTGAGACGTGAGACGTGAGATCTTCATTAGGAGATAAGAGGCAGATGTGAGATGTGAGATGTGAGATATTGAGATGGTTATTAGGAGATAAGTAGCTCATTTCCCTGCCTCTTGTTCTTCTTCTCCACACTTCCTTCCTCCCGCCCTCCTCTGCTGTTGCTGCTGTGATATTACAAATGAAATTCACACTTGACATGTTTTAAAGGCTGCCTGCCTGCCTGGCCACATCAACGGCTCCTTGGGGCCACCCTGTGCGTGTGTGTGTGTGTGTGTGTGTGTGTGTGTGTGTGGTGTGTGTGTGTGTGTGTGTGTGTGTGTGTGTGTGTGTGTGTGTGTGTGTGTGTGTGTGTGTGTGTGTGTGTGGTGTGTGTGTGTGTGGTGTGTGTGTGTGTGTGTGTGTGTGTGTGTGTGTGTGTGTGTGTGTGTGTGTGTTCTCTTTTTCCTGTGTCACGCTGTGCTGTCATACAGCGGTAATAACCAGGTCAGTGTCTCGAGGAGCACACAGAGCACACGGCCCAAATGAACTATTTGGCACTGTGTGTGTGTGTGTGTGTGTGTGTGTGTGTGTGTGCAGGTGTGTGCGCTTGTGTGTGTGGCTTTGTTTGTGTGTGTGTGGGTGTGTGTGTGGGTGTGGTTTTGTTTGTGTGTGTGTGTGTGTGTGTGTGTGTGTGTGTGTGTGTGTGTGAGAGAGAGAGAGAGAGAGAGAGAGAGAGAGAGAGAGAGAGAGAGAGAGAGAGAGAGAGAGAGAGAGAGAGTGTGTCAATGCCCAGCCAATGATGTGTAATATTCTTCTCTGGGTCAGAGAGTGTTCCTGGCTGTGATTGCTGTAAATGGGCGTTCTGCACTGAGCATGCTGGGTGAGATGGAGGGAAAGGGTGTTATGTCTGTGTGTGTGTGTGTGTGTGTGTGTGTGTGTGTGTGTGTGTGTGTGTGTGTGTGTGTGTGTCTGTGTGTCTGTGTGTCTGTGTGTGTATGTCTGTGTCTGTGTGTGTGTCTGTCTGTCTGTGTGTGTGTCTGTCTGTCTGTCTGTGTGTGTGTGTGTGTGTGTGTAAATGGCCGTGCTGGGCTGGTTGCGTGACATGGAAGGAGAGGGTGTTGTGTCTGTCTGTGTGTGTGTGTGTGTGTGTGTGTGTGTGTGTGTGTGTGGGTGTGTGTAAATGGGAGTGCTGGGCTGCTTGCGTGACATGGATGGAGAGGCTGTTGTGTCACACTGAGTCTCTGCTCTGACCTGTGGACTCAGAGCGACAACAGCAGCTCTAGGCAACCCTAATATTGACAATTAACGCAAACGCTAATATTACTGAAGAATGATGATGATGCTACTACTAATATTACTGAAACGCTACCTCCATGAGGTTTGCTCAGAGCAGTTCTCAATATTGCAAGCTTTATTTATTTGATGATTAACAAACCATTAAGAAGCAAAACTCTGCTGCTAGGGTTAGCCAATTCCATTTAATATACTCTTAATCTTTCTTCCTCTCTATCCCTCGTTTCTCAGGACTTCTGCCCTTGTGTCGTGAATGTTGCCTCTTTCATTTCTGTATCTCTTCCACCTCTCTTTCCCTCTTCCCTCTCTTTCTCTCTATCTTCTTCTTCTGTCCCTTTCTTGAGGTTTCCGATTCTTTCTCTCCCTCTCCCTTTCTCTCTCTCTCTCTCTCTCTCTCTATCCCTCTCTCTCTCTCTAATAATGGTTATATAATGTGTGTTGAATCGTCTATTGTAGATTATG
>NC_085017.1:5762935-5765435 GCF_963854185.1 Sardina pilchardus
GGAGGGTGTGCCGGCCGCCGTTGGTCCAGTCCTGCCATCCGCTGCTCTCCCCGGCGGAACTCTCCAGAAGAACACGCCTGATCAATGAGGAGTGACCAAGCACTTTCAGCCAAAATAGCAGCAACACACACACACACACACACACACACACACACACACACACACACACACACACACACACACACACACACACACACACACACACACACACACACACACACACACACACACACACACACACACACACACACACACACACACACACACACACACAACACAAACACACACACACACACACACACACACACACACACACACACACACACACACACACACACACACACACACACACACACACACACACACACACACACACGCACACACGCACACACAGAGAGAGAGAGAGGCAGAGCGGGGTTGATAAAGAAAAAAGGACTGAACAAACATAAGAAAATATTGGTATTCATGACAAGCTGTGAAAGAGGGTCAGTCTGGTTGCCAGGTAAAGAAATGCACACACATAAACACACACAGACACACACACACACACACACACACACACACACACACACACACACACATAACCAATAGACCTCCAGACACACTGAATCACAGACAGAGAACAGCACATACACACACACACACACACACACACACAGAGGGAGAGAGAGAGAGAGAGAGAGAGAGAGAGAGAGAGAGAGAGAGAGCTCATCTGATAAAACCCAGTAGGCCTAGTCGATTCTCTCCTCTCTCGCTCACCACCTGATGCCTGCCCTTGAAGGAAAGGTCAGAAGTGCCCAAATAAAAGTCTCTGTTATTAAAGCTAATCAATCAGCGCGTCCTTGACGGCCGGCCGTTCCATCACTGAAGTGTTTCTTAAGGAGCCCCCAGCGCTGTCTATATATACTCTTGATCGACCTTGATCTCTTCTCTGTCTCTCCTTTCAAAGCTGGACCTCAGTTGCTTGGGTCCTGATAAAAGTGCATCAGTGCTCAGAGCAGGGCTGCTACCCCTTGGCACTTGGCATCTTATTCAACTGACTCTTACATTATGAGCTACTGATAGCCGATATTTACATTGCATGGGACGCTGGCTGAGATGTGGTCATTGTTGTCCTGTGCTGTACGTACTGACGCATTGTAAGCTCTTCTTATCTCAGATTCCCTGGTGGTTGTGTCTAAGGACTCCTGGGAGAGCCTATGAGAGACGCTCAATGTGTCCTGTGTCTTACTGTAAGCGTTTGTTTCCAAGGATCCAGCCACACCAGATGATGATTGAACTGCTGTGTTAGTGACTAGTTTATAGTAGCTTATCCAATATTCAACGTATTCACATTAGAACTCTGTTCAATAGATGACAAGTGTATATATGTTAGTGACTAAGTAAGTAGCTTATCTCCAACATATTTATTCACATTAGAACTGTTTATCAGGGCCCGTATTCACAAAGAATTTTAGGGCTAAAAGTAGCTCCTAACTGGCGAATTTAGGGAGGAACTCCTAAAAATAATGGGCGTGTCACCCCTAACTTTATGACTCCTAATTTTTTTCACTAAAAGTTATTCACAAAGTCTTTTTAGCCTAAAAGTAGCTCCTAAGTCTAGGACAGCGTAAAAAAACTCGAGAGGACTTCTAACTCACTAAGACCTATTCACAGCCCGCTTTTAGTGGCATTTCATGTCGCAATGTTTTGAAATGACCGTGCAGTGCAGGAGCTCGCTGTCATGCAAGGGAATAAATGTGCATTGCAACTAAGGATGCAAATGCAATAGTGCCACCGACAACCAAAACCACCATTGCATGTAAACTAAATGTAACGTCTCATTGTGCCTAATTAAAGTGAATCGCTAGCCTAGAAATCTAGACGCCCCTTGCGGCAGCAAATGTAATTTGGCTGGCGGGGCAGTCTAGGCACGATCCATTGAGCCAGGGAGCTGAGAACCCCCAGCACCAGCGGGCCAATCACAGGGCTTAACATAATGGTGACTGACATGCGACCAGAAGCTGCGACGGTAACGCATCCTGTTATTTGAAAACAAGAAGATGATTCGTTTAGCGTTATCCTATTGCGTGGAGAGAGAAGGTTACGCATCCTGCTACTTGAAAACAAGAAGATGATTCATTTAACGTTATCCTATTGCGGGGAGGGAATTTGAAAGACAACTGTTTATCCCACCCCTCCGATTGAGCCCTGTCTACGGTGAGTGTCTAGACCCTACATCTTGATGTGGGTCTGGCTCGTCAGGCTAGTGAATCGCTTCTCCTCTTTGCAAATATAGGCTACGTGTTTTCATACAGATTAATTTAAAACATGTTGCAAAGATAGGATACTGCTCCAGTCCATAGTGTTTCATTAAGCCTAGGCTTGCTTTACTCTTTATTCATTAAGGCTATGCCTATTTATTCATCATCTTCCATCCTTCACAGCCCGACATAGCGCACGCATTCTCACCAGCTAAGACCTAACACCTGTCACTCAACTCGTCATTGTAGGGGAGGTT
>NC_085017.1:5772935-5777935 GCF_963854185.1 Sardina pilchardus
GAAGAAGATTCGTGAACGAGTTCAAACGCCTCAGCTCTGCCGCTGTGCTGGCAATACAAAAGGCGGTTTATGCAACGCGTAGGCTAGCCTGGATCTTTCAGCACTTTCCTCTACTCCCTGGAATCCACCATCATCGCTATACGATATAGGGAGCCAGACGTTGGGACAGCAATGGCATTGATGCTATAGCTTGGTGTCATGTTTTCACAGTATGCGCGTTAAAGCAATCGGCGCCTGTCAGCTGAATTAAACAGGACACCGTTTGCATCAAGTGACCCGCAGAATTTCTGGGCGCTGGAAAATTGCCTTCTCTTCAAAGCAGCCACTGGCAGAATAACGCCCAACTCAATTTTACCATCTTGAACCATTGAAACAAAAAATGTTTGAGACAAGTGTCAATCCACATTCTGTCTCTCTCTCTCTCATTTTAATAGCATGAGAAGCCGTGGCAGCACTGTGGGGGAGTCTATTTAGACGACAGGGCTGAAATAATCTGTTGATCTTTTCAAACCGTCAGCAAACATGTAAGTTGCCCACATGATTTCCCTGGGCACTGGAACCAATTTTCTCATGATGGGGGGCTTTGGAACTCATAAAGGCACCCATGCACCACCAACATATCCAACCCAGAAAACAACTACCACGACCACCACCACCACCACCACCATCATCATCATCATCATCATCATCATCATCATCATCATCATCATCGTTCCAAATTCACCCCCACCCCACCCCCAACTCATGCCCCCCTCTCTCTCTTCTCTCTCTCTCTCTCTCTCTCTCTCTCTCTCTCTCTCTCTCTCTCACACACACACACACACACACACACACACACACACACACACACACACACACACACACACACACACACACAGAGGAGGCACAGGCACACTTGACAGAACCCACGATCTCTCTCTACCTCATTATCTCTCTAACACACACGCACACACAAACACACAGACACAGTGTGTGTGTGTGTGTGTGTGTGTGTGTGTGTGTGTGTGTGTGTGTGTGTGTGTGTGTGTGTGTCAGAGGGAGGGAGAGAGAGAGAGAGAGAGAGAGAGAGAGAGAGAGAGAGAGAGAGAGAGAGAGAGAGAGAGAGAGAGAGAGAGAGAGAGAGAGAATATTAGCTCCAAAACAGTTTTTCCAACTCGTTGCTATAAGCTCTTCCAGCCAAATCTAATCACACACTTGAAGTTTCTTGCTAGACCCTGGATCAAGGTGACTAGGTAGAGTTTAGGTTACGGTGATCGGAGTGTGCACGGGGGAAATGGACGTGTTTAGACCGATAATTAGGAAAACAAATGCGCGGGACTGCATTTGCGATGTGAGGAACCGACTGGGCTGAGAGGAAGGCTCGCATGTATCACCAAACAGACCAGATCCATCGCATGTGTACCGAGAGCGTCTCGGCTTCATGCCCACATTCGCGTATCCTATGCCGGTATAGATCCCCTATATTCCCTGTAGCTCATCACCGCTTGTGCCACTTGTCATCTTAACTCAATGCACTGATATGAAATCACACAACTGATTGGGCAAGGTAGCGATGAAGAAGATGTAGCTGTTAAACTGTGTCACAAATGTCCTTAGCTATTATGAGACATTAAAAATGCTATAGAAACGTGTCTGACCGGAGAGAAGTGACGTTTCTGCGAGGATATCGGGAAGCCCCACATACTTGTGAACGGAAAGGACGGGAGCGCACTGCTCCGTGAGCAGACAGCGGAATGGCAAACTTACCCTTAACCGTAGCAGCCAGTAGCCCCATGTACAAGAACAGAACCCGGCTCCAATAATGCGCCTGTGATCCCACCTTCATTAGCGCAAAAATCCGCACTCCGTCCGCTCTTTTCGTTCCGCTGTGTCTACATCGGTACTCGGTCCGTAAGAGTCCCGTTCCGTCAGAATTCAAAGCCGAGCACATGGCAAGATATTTTGGCAGGCACGTTATCAGATGGTATTAAATGGAAGATTCACTTCGTGTCGGGGCTGAGAAAAATCCCAATGCATCGAGACTCGGCTTCTGCAGCTGGACTGAACCATTTCATGCGAACCGCGGGGTTAGCGAATTTTAATGGAAGATTTCACACCAAAAAGAGAGAAAAACAGAGCCCAGGAATAAATGCGTCGCACTGTGTACCACACAGCTGGAATGCTCATAAAATCCTTCGTCAACTCCCAAGACGCCGATGGGAAACGCGGGGGTAAGACGGAGAGCGCAAATACACCTTCCGCTGCCTCCGCGCTGAGCTCCGTGTGTGTGCGCGTGTTATTTCCAATTAATGAGAGTATCGCCGCTGCCGAGAAACCACCTTTCGCCCTCTCTGCGAAGAAGTAAAGGCGATAAGAGGTGAAAGAGGGGAAAAGGAACAGATGCGAGGAACGCCCCCTCTCAAAAGTTTATTGCCTTCTTGCCTGTCTGATTCATTCGGTTGTGAGAAAATAATCGATGTGTCTCCATAGTCTCAACCCCTCTACAGCGTAGGCTCGGCTTCTTCTCTAACCGACGCTTGGAGTCTCTGACTACTGACTGCAGAATCCAATCTCTGCGTCTCCCTCTCCCTCCCTCTCTCTCTCTCTCTCTCTCTCTCTCTCTCTCTCTCTCTCTCTCTCTCTCTCTCCCTCCCTCATTGGTGATCAACCAAACAACGAGGCGTCACACAGTGATGTCTTATTCTAAAGAAACGATTTTTCATTATTATTTGGCCTATTATTATTATTATTATTATTATTATTATTATTATTATTATTATTAGGCTATATTGTTTTTAAATCTAAGGCTACACAACGGAGCGATGGTGATATCCCAACTGACCATTTGAGTCATACTGTACTATAAATTGCATGGGCTACATCAAATTTCACACGGAAAAAGAACACCAAAAGCCGAGCAGAGAAAGAAATGCGTTATAGGTTAATTAATTAGCTCTGAGCTTGTAACAGATAAATGGCCACCTGTCCTCTCATCTGATTGGCTGTTGCGCATACAGTCGTGATTCACCTCTTGCCCACTCCACGTAAAATATGGCGCCTAACTGTTCGGAACCCATGCCAATGAATTTGAATGCCATTTCCATTTTTGCATAAAACAGATAATTAGTTTTACTACGCCTTCAGTCATAAAACAATCCCGCTAATGTAATGTGCCTGTCTTTTGGGCTCTCTAGCCAATATATTAATATCCATAGAGAGCAAAACAGGCGACTTAAAAGAACAATTCAGGAACACTACATTAAACTAAATGTAGGCAAATGATATTGAATCGGATTGTTTTGTTTATTTAGATTGGGCGTAAAAGCATATAAAATATATTTCCTCCCGGAGTATATCTAAATGTCATAAGGCTTTCCAGTGGTGTAGAATGTAAGGTCTACAAGTTCCTGGGGCGGAAATCAAAGTTCCTGCACGCGCAGGCGTCTGGCAATGCGCTAATTTGAACCGTTGACAGCAAACTTCAGTGACTGCGCGCCACAAATTTAATATGCTGTAGACAGTACCATCTAGAGGTTATCTCTGTATCAACGTTTATCTCACACTCAAACGAGGCTGTGGGCTTTAAGAGGAAGAAAGGGAAAAACGCATGTGCTCATGCACAGTGTCAGAGAAACATGAAATATGTATAGGCCTAGGCCTAGTTTATACGACAAATGAGAAAATATACGAAAAGGTACAATGTAGACTTCCAGTATGCATTACAATACATACAGATATTTTAACAGATGAAGGCCTACAGTAAGCATGAAATATTTGTGTGTCACTAATTCGTGAGAAGTTGCCTAAACTGAGATGAGTGGGCCATCTTTAAGATCACTTCAGTAGAACAACCCAACGTTCCCCCATAGAACTCCCAGGACGGACTGATGAAGTAGCCTCTTTGCTTCTGTATTCCAAAACACGCATTCTCACCATTGTTGCCATGACTGATGTGTGTTTATTTGTTTTGCGGTGTAGCCTACCTCAGAACGTCTGTCGACTCATACTAATCATCAGCGGTGGCCTTTAGAAAGGCTGCCTAGACAATTGGCTAGTACCCACTGGATAGGATATGACAGATTTTTGAGAAATGCCGGACTCACATACAACGGGGGATAACTCGAGGGGGGCTTGCGGCCCTTTTCCTCGGTCGGTGTGGACACATCCATACTCTCCAGCGGATGATTTTGACAGACTGTGTGCAGAGATATGGAAGAGAGCCCAGCAGACGAAGAATGGCGTGTGGTCGTTCTTGGAAAGGTAATGTTGTAGCACACTACTGATGGTAACTACTGTGGTTTGTGGGGAGTCTTTTGGGGAGTTTGGGCTTGCCTAATGCACCTCAGTGGGATAAGTCTGGTCCTGTTACTGCTACCTCACCAGATAGACCGCAACAACTACGAGTCCAGCAAAATCTTGTACAGGTGGCTAAAGGTACTTTGAATGCACTTGAACATGAAACGTGTCTAAAAGTACAGTATAGACGATGGGCTGGTTTAATTAGCCTTTGCCTGACTGCTTTTGCCAATTTGGAGACCCTAATTTAATCAACAAAACTGATTACAGTACTGAATTGTATTTCCACTTGAGATACACAACCTGAACTGAGTTGCTCAGAATACTCCATAGCCATATTTCCACAGGTTAACCATAAGTCACTGCCTGTGTTTTTTTGCCACGTTTTTTTTTTTTTTTTTTGGCAACACAACGGACACAGACCGGCAGCGTCTGTGTGAAATGAAGTGGGGAATATGCTCCTGTTGAACCGCTGTAAGTGTATAACTTCTGTCGGGCACAAACCACCGCATCCCTCGCCGTCAGGGTCCGTGCTCTGCGCGACTCGCCTGCGGGAACGGTTCGCCATCTGTCCCCCGGCAGTCTTTGAAGCGCCGTCCCACTTCAGGTGCACCACGTGACCGCGGCTGCCGTACCTTCTGTTCTGCATCATCGCGAGCAGACGAGGCTGGCAGCGGCTATGAAGCTCGTGAAATATTCATGCGCTGCCTGGCTAGCTCGCAGAG
>NC_085017.1:5782935-5795435 GCF_963854185.1 Sardina pilchardus
GCACTGAGTCTGAACCATCAGCAGAAGTTTGTGAGTGGATAAGGGATATTGAACACTTCTCCATGCCCTGCCTTCTTCTCTGCAGTCTCTGTTTCTGTCCTTTATTCCTTCTGAATTCCTGTAAGTGATCTCCTGTGTGTGTATGTGTGTGTGTACGTGTGTGTGTGTGTGTGTGTGTGTGTGTGTGTGTGTGTGTGTGTGTTCCTTCTGAATTGCTGTAAGTGATCTCCTATGTGTGTGTGTGTGTGTGTGCCTCTTTCTCCAGAGGTGGCAAAGGAGGGCGTGCCGCGTGGCGCCGGTGAGCAGAGAGCGTGGTCGTCTCGTCCAGTGCAGCCGGTGTTGCCCATGCAGCCCTCACAGCCCGTGCAGGGAGTCCAGCCCGTGGGCCAACCCAAGCCCCCCCAGACCCTCCCCGGTCAACCCCCCCAGCCCTCCCCGGCCCAGCAGGCTTGGGGACAGATACCCCCCTGGCCAAAGCCCCCGTCCACCCCACACATGGGCCACTTCCCCCCCCTGCAGCCCCCCCAGGACCCCCTGCGCCGACCTCCCTCTCAGCCCGCACGCCACCAGCCCAACCCCCACCCCCACCCACACCCACACCCCTACCACCAGAACCTCCATCACCAGAACCACCACCAGAACCTCCACCCTCAGCCGAGTTTCCCCCCCATGCAGGCAGGGCACCCCCTGTTCCCTCAGCATCTCCAGCCCCAGCAGGCCCCTCGGCCCACGCCTGGCTCAGCCCACCCTGCCACCCAGCAGAGGCCCGGTCCCCAGCAGCAGCAACAGTTTCCCCAGCAACAACATCAACAGTTGCCCCAGCAACAACAACAACATCTGCAGTTGCCCCAGCAACAACAACAACATCAGCAGTTGCCCCAGCAACAACATCAGCATTTGCCCCAGCAACAACAACATCAGCAGGTGCCCCAGCAACAACATCAGCAGTTGCCCCAGCAACAACAACATCAGCAGTTGCCCCAGCAACAACATCAACAGTTGCCCCAGCAGCAGCAGCAGCAGTTTGCCCAGTTCCCCCCAATGCCCACCCACTTCCGACCGCAGCAGTTGCCCCAGCCACCCCCACCCCCCCTGTCCTGCCCCCCCGGGGTGCCCCTCTCCCCCCAACATGCGGCTCACCAGCACCCCCTACTGGGCATGCACAACACCTACGTCAGCATGGCTGCAGCCTCCCTGCATGGAGCTCCGCCACACACCCTCAGAGCACCGCCTGGACTCGCCCACGCCCAGGTGAGTCACTTACCTCACACAAACACACGCACGCACGCACACACACACACACACATACACACACACGCATGCACACAGACACACATACACACACACACGCACATGTACACAAAGCAACACTGAAGAATTTTTGAGAGGCAGTTAGAGCAATAACTGTACTGTACTGTTGCTGGTGGCCTGTGGACTGTCCCGGGACACCCAAGCACTGTCCCGGGACAGCTAAGCACTGTCCCGGGACACCCAGACACTGTCCCGAGACACTAGACACTGTCCCGGGACACCTAAGCACTGTCCCGTGACACCCAGACACTGTCCCGGGACACCCAGACACTGTCCCGGGACACCCGAGCACTGTCCCAGGACACCCAAGCACTGTCCCGAGACACTAGACACTGTCCCGGGACACCTAAGCACTGTCCCGGGACACCCAGACACTGTCCCGGGACACCTAAGCACTGTCCCGGGACACCCAAACACTGTCCCGAGACACTAGACACTGTCCCGGGACACTAGACACTGTCCCGGGACACCTACGCACTGTCCCGGGACACCCAGACACTGTCCCGGGACACCTAAGCACTGTCCCGGGACACCTAAGCACTGTCCCGGGACACCCAAACACTGTCCCGGCACACTAGACACTGTCCCGGGACACCCAGACACTGTCCCGGGACACCTAAGCACTGTCCCGAGACACTAGACACTGTCCCGGGACACCTAAGCACTGTCCCGGGACACCCAAACACTGTCCCGAGACACCCAGACACTGTCCCGGGACACTAGACACTGTCCCGGGACACCTACGCACTGTCCCGGGACACCCAGACACTGTCCCGGGACACCTAAGCACTGTCCCGGGACACCCAAGCACTGTCCCGGGACACCCAGACACTGTCCCGAGACACTAGACACTGTCCCGGGACACCCAGACACTGTCCCGGGACACCCGAGCACTGTCCCGAGACACTAGACACTGTCCCGGGACACCTAAGCACTGTCCCGTGACACCCAGACACTGTCCCGGGACACCAAGACACTGTCCCGGGACACCCGAGCACTGTCCCAGGACACCCAAGCACTGTCCCGAGACACTAGACACTGTCCCGGGACACCCAAACACTGTCCCGAGACACTAGACACTGTCCCGGGACACTAGATACTGTCCCGGGACACCTACGCACTGTCCCGGGACACCCAGACACTGTCCCGGGACACCTAAGCACTGTCCCGGGACACCCAAACACTGTCCCGGCACACCCAGACACTGTCCCGGGACACCTAAGCACTGTCCCGGAACACCCAGACACTGTCCCGGGACACCCGAGCACTGTCCCGGGACACCCAAACACTGTCCCGAGACACTAGACACTGTCCCGGGACACCTAAGCACTGTCCCGAGACACTAGACACTGTCCCGGGACACCTAAGCACTGTCCCGGGACACCCAGCCACTGTCCCGGGACACCTAAGCACTGTCCCGGGACACCCAGACACTGTCCCGAGACACCCAAGTACTGTCCCGAGACACTAGACACTGTCCTAGGACACCTAAGCACTTTCCCGGGACACCCAGACAGTGTCCCTGGACACCAAAGCACTGTCTCGGGACACCCAGACACTGTCCAAAATTAAGTGCATTTTTATGTAGGCCTCTAAGGGTTTTCTAAAAGCCCCTTCCCATAAAATGATAATTATTAAATGTTTATTTGTATAGAACCCCTGGCGTGTAGTCATTGTATCTTTTCACTTTGTTTGCTGTATGTTTGCCTAAATTAATAATTAATTTGCATCAACAAACACGTCACTGATTTCAGAGGTTCCGTGCCCTCCCCCCATTTCTCCCAATGGTTTCTCCTTCATCATGCAACGCGAAAGTTATCATAGTGACAGAACAGCTGACTGCAGAAGTGTCAGTGGTGCGCCCGCCTCGGACGTTATCAGTCCATTGAATGGGCGTTATCAATCGTAATCAGCCTCATAGTTATGGGTTAGAAGGCGCCATCTCCACCTTCTAGCAGGTTCAGAAGGCTGTTATCACGCATTCGCATGGTTGACCACGATACAAACACATTAGGATCCCAGAATTCAATCAGAAATCAGAAACGGAAATTACCGAGCAGTGACGAAGTAAAACAAAGAATTCAAATCGGGGAAAGGAAGTGAGCTGCGTTTCGTTGCGTTGTTATTATATTGATTTGTGCATTTGCAAAACTGATGAAATCGGAGAAAAAATTGTAGCCTACGCCATATATTATTACCCTGCACCGTATTGTTTGGTTGCTCATCTGGTTTATTCAGGCTTTTAGGTCTAATAAATAAAACTAGAGAAAGCAATTCCAGGGAATTACGAGTGCATGAAAATGTAAACATTTCTGCAAAATATTGTTAGATAATGTTTTAAATATCATTCAAGCACAAAGATAGAGGTGAAGTAGAAAAAAGGTTGATGGGAGTCATAGTTGATGACAATTAACAGTTGGAATGGGCAAAAAGTTAAACAGTTGAGTAGGCTAGTTCAAATAGTTGAGCTAAATGAGTTAAATAGTTGCATAGTTTAAATAGTTAAATTATTAAATACGGAATTATGGCACTGATGACTTATTTTGAAACAGTTGTGGGCAGAGGAAATAAGTGGTGGTAGTCATAGTTGAAGACAACTGGCAGTTAAAATGGCTGAACAGTTGATTAATTCGTTTAAAGTAGTAATAAATGTAGTAAAAGTAGTTTAAATGTTTAATTCTTTAATTGTGAATAATTGAAGTAAGGACTTTCATCAAGAAACAGTTTCAGGCAGTAGAAACTGTTGGAGGGAGTCATAGTTGATGACAACTGACAGTTAGAATGGCTGAAAAGTTAAATAGTTGAATAGTTTAAATAAATATTAATTAATAGTGAATTGTTTTAGTGAGGACTTTTATTTTGAAACAGTTTCAGGCAGTAGAAACAGTTGGAGGGAGTCATAGTTGATGCAAACTGACAGTTGGAATAGCCAAACAGTTAAATAGTTGAGTAGTTTAAATAGTTGAATTAATTAATAGTGAATTTAGTTTCAGGCAGTAGAAACAGTTGGAGGGAGTCATAGTTGATGAAAACGGACAGTTGGAATAGCCAAATAGTTAAATAGTTGAGTAGTTTAGATAGTTTAATTATTTAATAGTGAATTTAGTTTCAGGCAGTAGAAACAGTTGGAGGGAGTCATAGTTGATGAAAACGGACAGTTGGAATAGCCAAACAGTTAAATAGTTGAGTATAAATAGTTGAGCAGTTTAAATAGCTGATGACAACTGACAGTTAAAATGGCTGAACAGTTAAATAGTTGAGTAGTTTAAATGGTTGAATGATTTGATAGTGAATTATGGTAGTGAGGATTTTTATTTTGAAACAGTTTTGGGCACAGGGAACAGTTGAATAGGATCTGTAGTCTTATTAGAGCCAGACTGCATATTTAAAGCCTGAAGCCGCCTTCACATTGGCACTCCGTAATTCGCAGTGCTCCCCCGTCGGACGTCGGACTTGACCGTTGGAAGTGTCGGAGGCTTTTCGAGTTTGGGAGTAAAATGTACAATAGTGCTATTTTATTTCTAAATTAATTGTCTAACTGCCCTAATAGTGTTAAGAGACCATGTAAGACAGTGACATGACAAAAAACTTCGTTTGGAAATAATTATTTATTTTACATCAACCGTTCATTTTATTTTTCACAAGATGGGCTTGTGCACCACTATGGATCATACACGTTCCTTTTCGATGACTTTTGTTTTAAACTTTATCGTTTAAAAGCATGTAATATGACATTATAAAAGATAGATATTCAATTTGTTTATCAGTACCATAGCAACGCTAACTTCCTTCGGATAGGAACCGTCCGTTGCTGTCGTACGAGTTCAATTTTTTTAACGCATGCGGATGACCAACGGACCCGATTTTTTTCGCACCGCACTGTACGGACCCATTCGCATACGGTCTGCGAATCTCCATAGGAAATGCATGACTTCCGGCCGTTTCGCAGCCGTATCTACTGTGCCAATGTGAAGGCGGCTTGAGAGAGAGAGTTCTGGCATACAGTAGGATTCTAGAAGCCTGAGAGTTCTGGCATAGGATTCTAAAAGCCTGGGAGAGAGAGTTCTGGCATAGGATTCTAATCGGTGATGTCATAATCACAATGTTAAGTCTATGGGGAAATTTTGATAGTTTTAAAGGTATCCACCTCTTTCCTCAACCCGGAAATATGTATCGTTGCGATGGTTACGATACTGTTTTCAACTTCCGTTCATTCTGTTAACATGTGCGTTCTCCATAGCAAACTAGGTTATGCCTCAACTTAGATTTCGTTCGAAATGTTGACAATTCTGCCCTCAGCATGTATATACTGCATCACATATAACCGATATAAAATATAAAAGTTGACTTTTATATGCGTTATGATATGTTTAGCACCGTAAACCGTCACGTTAAAACAGATACAATGCAGCTTCGCCGGAAATAGAAAACCGTCTCGATGTCATGGCGACCCCCATTGTTGGCTGCGGAATATCGTGGATACTATGCAACGTTTTTCAGTTAATCAATTTGTTCCATACTGTTATATATGATTAAATGAGTCATTACCGGTCGAACGGTGTTTTTTTTGGCCGCTCTAGTGGTCTGTAGCGGTAAAACCACACTTGCAACTTCAGGAGACCCCGGGCACGCACCCATGCTCTACTCCAGGAAGTGTCATGTAAAGTCTCATGAAAAGGCACGGCAGACTGACCGATTGAGGAGTTTTGTCAAATATACACGCTAAAGCTGTAGGGGAAGCTCTGCAGAGAAATATGCAAGCATAAAACGAGCGAAAATGAAAAGTGAAAGCGAAACCGGCGATGAAATCGCCAATCCTACATAGTATACCTTTAATTAAATAGTTTAAAAAGTATAAAAGTTACAAAGTTGAAAAGTACAAAGCCCAAGTCACCGAAGTAAGATCTATGTGACACAGTTTGAATGAAGTTTCAAAGTTAAACCGTTGAAGTTGCATTTATTTCTCATTAGGTTAGTGCTTAATTGATTGTTTTATTGATAATATTGCTATTCTCCCTTTTTGTAATTGTTCACTGTTATTTAATTGTATTGTTATTTATTTGTATGTCGCTTTGGACAAAGGCGTCTGCTAAATAACCATAACCATAACCATAACCATTAAACGCACAAAAAGCGTTGAAGAATAATAATAAGAATAGTTGGAATAACAATAGAGTGCATTTTTCATGCACTCTAATAACTTATAACTAATACTATTGATACTGTAACGTCCCGTGTCAATGACGAGACAGTTTATCACAAACCGGTACTTTTAATAATGACTGTTGTCGGCCACAGCCACGCCACAACTCTTGACATGTACATGATGTAGGAGCCCAACTCACACAAGTCTTTTTAAGAACTTAGACACGCTACAATACTATGAAATTCATTCAGATTATTATAGGGTGTTGCAGGGATTGATATGGTGCTTGCTATGCTAAATACAAAATCCCAACACCCAAAAAATTACCACCACTCAAAAATATACGTCAGTCGTAACGGTGATGTCATCCTGACCTATGGTCTTCTCAAGCACAAAGAAGGGTGGAATATAACTTATTACAGCTACATAGGTATGGGTTAAGGGGCCATCTCCACCTTCTAGCAGGTTCGGATGGCTGGCCCCTTCTAACCCATACCTATGGGGCTGATTACGATTGATAATGCCAATTCAATGGAGGGATAACAGCCTTCTGAACCTGCAAGAAGGTGGAGATGGCCGTTAAGACTGACATATATTTTTGAGTGTTGGTAGTTTTTTGGGTGTAATATAAGCATAGCTCATCTGAAGTAGCCTAAATCATATATTGTTGGAAAGCTTGAGGAGTGTAGATGTGATTTAAGCTGTAATAAGTTATATTCCACCCTTCTTTGTGTTTGAGAAGACCATATGCGAGGATGACATCACCGGTAAGACTGACGTATATTTTTGAGTGTTGGTAGTTTTTTGGGTGTAATATAAGCATAGCTCATCTGAAGTAGCCTAAATCATATATTGTTGGAAAGCCTGAGGAGTGTAGATGTGATTTAAGCTGTAATACCCTTTGAACGCTTGGGGTGTGAATGCGATTTAAGTTACAAGTTATATTCCTCCCTTCTGTGTGCTTGAGAGGACCATAGGTCAGGATGACATCACCATTACGACTATATTTTTGAGTGGTGGTAGTTTTTTGGGTGTTGGGATTTTGTATTTAGCATAGCAAGCACCATATCAATCCCTGCAACACCCTATAATAATATGAATGAATTTCATAGTATCAATAGTATTAGTTATAAATTATGTAGGCCTACCTTGCATTGACAGATTTGCCCAATTATGTAATGTTAATTCAACTTCATTGCTAGCAAAATTACCATGCAATCAAGCCATTTATTAGACATAAAAGCCTGAATAAACTAGCCTGGCAAGCCAAACTACACAGACATGTATAGTTTGGGGTCGGACCATTGTCAGAGTTGAAGCCTGTGGGTGGGATGAACAGTTGTCTTTCAAACTGCCTCTGCATGTAATAGGCCAGCATTTGTGACCAATCGTAGCCGGTCGGCAAAACGGCAAATACATCCTTCTTTAAAACGAATGACTTGAGTGCTTCTTTCTGCTCAAACTTCAAAGAAAAGCCCAAGTCTAACTCTTCCAAAGCCGATTCAAACGAGCACGCTTCGTTAGCCTCATCCAACTTTTGTTTTTCTCTATGGTTGTGCGATACGGTCTCAAACCTAACTCGTCGAACGAGGACGCATGGTCCAGCCCCCTGGCATCTTATCGGAAGCCGAAGGTGAGCTAAGGCGGGCTCAAGGACTCTGTACACAGATAGAGCGTTCTGATTGTCTAGGCTGAACTCGAGCCTAGCGCAGGCTTGTCCTCAACGGTGCGACCCTAGACCATCCCGCTAGGCAAAAATATTTTTGGCCGCTAGGGAGCGTCTAGATTTCTAGGCAATGAATAAACCAGATGAGCAACCAAACAATACGGTGCTGGGTAATGTGGCGTAGTCTGACATTTTTTCCCGATCTAAAGTTTTGCAAATGCACAAATCAATATGAAATGCATGCATTTATAAACCAGATGAAAAACCTGAATAAACCAGATGAGCAACCAAACAATACGGTGCAGGGTAATATATGGCGTAGGCTACCATTTTTTCCCCCCGATTTCATCACTTTTGCAAATGCACAATTCAATATAATAACAACGCAACGAAACACAGCTCACTTCCTTTCCCCGATTTGAATTCTTCGTTTTACTTCGTCACTGCTCGGTAATTTCCGTTTCTGATTTCTGATTGGATTCTGGGATCCTAATGTGTTTGTATCGTGGTCAACCATGCGAATGTGTGATAACAGCCTTCTGAACCTGCTAGAAGGCGGAGATGGCGCCTTCTAACCCATAACTATGAGGCTGATTACGATTGATAACGCCCATTCAATGGACTGATAACATCCGAAGCGGGCGCACCACTGACACTTCTGCAGTCAGCTGTTCTGTCACTATGATAACTTTCGTATTGCGTGATGAAGGAGAAACCATTTAGTCAGGGAGCCATGGGGTCAGACCTGGCTTTGTCGGTTAAAGTTTTTTTTTTTTGCAGAATCTAGTAGACTAGGGGTACCTCTTTAAGATTTAAGAGGGTGCCCGGTGATATCCCTTGGGCAATTTCGTATATTAAGCCTTTATTGTCCAATGTGTTGACTATAAGGCGGATATACTACAGGTGAATAGGGTAAAAAAAATAACAAGCAGATATCACTATGAAACTTCACCAGTTGATTACTTAGATCAATATGAAAAATAAATGTATTACAAGTTTTCTGAAATGTAATGTTTGAATATGCAAATTAGGTATGATGTAATTAAATATGCGCTGATTTGCATAAACGTAAAAAGATCAAATCTGAACATTGGATAAAGCCAGTTTCAATTTTTTTCTTTTCATTTTGTTGACATAAGAGATGAAAAGTATTTTAGAGAGGGAATTATGGATATCTCATTTAGTTATTCAGTAAATCAGAAAATACTATACCAGCCTTTAAAAAATCCATTTTCGCCATGTTTTTTGGAATAAAATGTCATGTAAATCAGGCTAAGAATAATATATCAACAAACCCCTCTGCAAAAACCTTCTAAACATGGTTAGGTATAAGACTGAAAAGTTTGGTGTATGTAGATGCTTGTGAAGTGGAGATTTTGTTCTCCGAGTGAGAGAGGAAACTCATCCATATCCGCCTTATATTCAACACATTGGACAAGAAAGGCTTAATATACAAAATTGCCCAAGGGATATCACCGGGCACCCTCTTAAATCTTAAAGAGGTACACCTACTCTACTAGATTCAGCAAAAAAAAAAACTTTAACCAACAAAAGTGAAGTGTTCCTTTAAGGTTCTCGTGAGCTTTTGGCAGACCAGACCAGTCACTAAGCCATGGGGTCAGGTTGCAACCAACCCAGGTCAGACCTGGTTTTGTTGGTTAAAGTTTTTTTTTTTGCTGAATCTAGTAGAGTAGGTGTACCTCTTTAAGATTTAAGAGGGTGCCCGGTGATATCCCTTGGGCAATTTTGTATATTAAGCCTTTCTTGTCCAATGTGTTGAATATAAGGCGGATATGGATGAGTTTCCTCTCTCACTCGGAGAACAAAATCTCCACTTCACAAGCATCTACATACACCAAACTTTTCAGTCTTATACCTAACCATGTTTAGAAGGATTTTGCAGAGGGGTTTGTTGATATATGATTCTTAACCTGATTTACATGACATTTTATTCCAAAAAACATGGCGAAAATGGATTTCTTAAAGGCTGGTATAGTATTTTCTGATTTACTGAATAACTAAATGAGATATCCATAATTCCCTCTCTAAAATACTTTTCATCTCTTATGTCAACAAAATGAAAAGAAAAAAATTTAAGCTGGCTTTGTCCAATGTTCAGATTTGATCTTTTTACGTTTATGCAAATCAGCGCATATTTAATTACATCATACCTAATTTGCATATTCAAACATTACATTTCAGAAAACTTGTAATACATTTATTTTTCATATTGATCTAAGTAATCAACTGGTGAAGTTTCATAGTGATATCTGCTTGTTCATTTTTTTACCCTATTCACCTGTAGTATATCCGCCTTATAGTCAACACATTGGACAATAAAGGCTTAATATATGAAATTGCCCAAGGGATATCACCGGGCACCCTCTTAAATCTTAAAGAGGTACCCCTAGTCTACTAGATTCTGCAAAAAAAAAAACTTTAACCGACAAAGCCAGGTTCACCTAAATTATGGCATTTGGCTCCCGGACTAATTGGGAGAAATGGGGGGAGGGCACGGAACCTTTGAAATCAGTGACGTGTTTGTTGATGCAAATTAATTATTAATTTAGGCAAACATACAGCATACAAAGTGAAAAGATACTATGACTACACGCCAGGGGTTCTATACAAATAAACATAATAATTATCATTTTATGGGAAGGGGCTTTTAGAAAACCCTTATAGGCCTACATAAAAATGCACTTAATTTTGTTTGGAAGAGAAATTAATCTAACTTAGTGCTCAGGTGTCCCGGGACAGTGTCTAGTGTCTTCGGTCACACTTAGGTGCCAATGGAGTTTAGGTGTTAGCACTGTCGTAGGACAGCCTATTCTCTGGTATCAGTGTGGCAAGACAGCTTTCTGCAGAGGTGACTGGATGTCTGGGAAAGTGGTTGGGAGTGGCAGGGCAGTGTCTTATGGCCGTGACATTGAGGGTGTCCAGGGACAGTACTTGGCTGTCCCAAGACGGCGTCTAGTCTTGGGACAGTGCTTGGGTGTCCCGAGACAGTGCTTAGGTGTCCCGGGACAGTGTCTGGGTGTCCCGGGACAGTGCTTAGGTGTCCCGGGACAGTGTCTAGTGTCTCGGGACAGTGTTTGGGTGTCCCGGGACAGTGCTCGGGTGTCCCGGGACAGTGTCTGGGTGTCCCGGGACAGTGCTTAGGTGTCCCGGGACAGTGTCTAGTGTCTCGGGACAGTGTCTGGGTGTCCCGGGACAGTGTTTAGGTGTCCCGGGACAGTGTCTGGGTGTCCCGGGACAGTGCGTAGGTGTCCCGGGACAGTGTCTAGTGTCTCGGGACAGTGTTTGGGTGTCCCGGGACAGTGCTTAGGTGTCCCGGGACAGTGTCTAGTGTCCCGGGACAGTGCTTAGGTGTCCCGGGACAGTGTCTGGGTGTCCCGGGACAGTGCTTAGGTGTCCCGGGACAGTGTCTAGTGTCTCGGGACAGTGCTCGGGTGTCCCGGGACAGTGTCTGGGTGTCCCGGGACAGTGCTTAGGTGTCCCGGGACAGTGTCTAGTGTCTCGGGACAGTGTTTGGGTGTCCCGGGACAGTGTCTGGGTGTCCCGGGACAGTGCGTAGGTGTCCCGGGACAGTGTCTAGTGTCTCGGGACAGTGTTTGGGTGTCCCGGGACAGTGCTTAGGTGTCCCGGGACAGTGCGTAGGTGTCCCGGGACAGTGTCTAGTGTCTCGGGACAGTGTTTGGGTGTCCCGGGACAGTGCTTAGGTGTCCCGGGACAGTGTCTGGGTGTCCCGGGACAGTGCTTGGGTGTCCCGGGACAGTGTCTGGGTGTCCCGGGACAGTGCTTAGGTGTCCCAGGACAGTGTCTGGGTGTCCCGGGACAGTGCTTGGGTGTCCCGGGACAGTGCTTAGGTGTCCCGGGACAGTGTCTGGGTGTCCCGGGACAGTGCTTAGGTGTCCCGGGACAGTGTCTAGTGTCTCGGGACAGTGTTTGGGTGTCCCGGGACAGTGTCTGGGTGTCCCGGGACAGTGCGTAGGTGTCCCGGGACAGTGTCTAGTGTCTCGGGACAGTGTTTGGGTGTCCCGGGACAGTGCTTGGGTGTCCCGGGACAGTGTCTGGGTGTCCTGGGACAGTGCTTAGGTGTCCCGGGACAGTGTCTGGGTGTCCCGGGACAGTGCTTGGGTGTCCCGGGACAGTGCTTAGGTGTCCCGGGACAGTGTCTAGTGTCTCGGGACAGTGTTTGGGTGTCCCGGGACTGTGCTTAGGTGTCCCGGGACAGTGTCTGGGTGTCCCGGGACAGTGCTTGGGTGTCCCGGGACAGTGTCTGGGTGTCCCGGGACAGTGCTTAGGTGTCCCGGGACAGTGTCTAGTGTCTCGGGACAGTGTTTGGGTGTCCCGGGACAGTGTTTGGGTGTCCCG
>NC_085017.1:5815435-5817935 GCF_963854185.1 Sardina pilchardus
TGTGTGTGTGTGTGTGTTTGTGTGGATGTGTGTGAGTGTGGATGTGTGTGGGTGTATGTGTGTCTGTGTCTGTGCGTGTGTGTGGGTGTATGTGAGAGTGTGTGTGTGAGTGTGAGTGTGTGTGTGTGTGTGTGTGTGGGTGCGTGTGTGATTGTGTGCGTGTGTGTGCGTAAATGAGGTGAAGATGAGTCATTCGGCGTAAAGTGCCCCGAGAGCTCAGTGGAATAGAATAGCAGAGTATAAATTCAACTGATTTACCTGATGAGGCCGTTCTCCATGGGATACCTATAAACACAGCAATCGATGCTCGGCCCCGTCGGAGCCTGCCTGCCATCTATCCAGCAGACGCACGCCGTAATGATTACACCTATTGAACACATGCCACCTCATAAGCCCCCTATGGTTTGTTTAACTTACCCTGTCATGCATGGCTCCAGTGTAAACCTGGCAGCATTTTGCCTCGTAAAAGATTATAACAAGAGATAAGAGAGGATCATCATTTTGTGAGATTTGTAAATGAGCTGTGCTGCATCAGCAAGGGAAATGTACAAAAATAAAGCAAGATATAATAAAAAATATACTACCAGATATCATAATAAATTAGCAAAACAGACATTGTATTGTCTAAACGAATAAGTCAATGTTTAGCCATATGTTGTGTGTTTCAGCATGTAACAACAGCCTTTTCAAGATCATGACCACGATGGTCACTATGAACAGACAACCAACTTGTATTTACTCTGTAAGAGTTTAGCTATTTTGCGCGCACACACACACACACACACACATACAGTACACACACACACACACACACACACACCCCCACACACACACACACACCTCAGAGCCCAGACACGGGTCACTGTTAATTAAATTCAGGGTCAGGTCAGTGGCTCTGACCTTTCGACCTCTGGACACAAACACAGCTATGGTCAAGTGGTCAATGCACCATGCAGTGTCACCTCCGGGTCACCAAGTGTGACCGTAAGGCCCAGACACAATTCAATATTCTAGGAATGCTGCCACCAGGCATTTAGACACCTGACGATTGAGTCGTCTACAACTGCCAATCAGTGCTGGTTAATTACTTAACAAGTGTCAAAAGCCAAACACACACAGACATTTCCAAAAAACTAATTTCAGCAGATTATAATAGTTTATCTGCTTGTTAATTTGGTGTGTTATTTAAAAATATTCAAGTACTATCGGTGGGGGAGAAAAACTCCTACAATTATTAAATGTGTGTGAAAAGCTAGGAAAATACACTTCTAAAACTCTATTAGGAATAACCGATTAGTTTTTTTTTTTTTTTTCACTTATCAAATAGGTGTCCAGCCAACTCACCACATTTCAGAGCTTTTGTCTAATGCGACTGGTGAGAGAGAAGTAGAGGAGTAAGAATGACATGTGAAAAGAGACAGGAGACTGTTTTGATAGCCATGGAGTTAGTTCATAGCTGTATCCCTCTCTGAGAGACGTGAGACTGTTTTGATAGCCATGGAGTTAGTTCATAGCTGTATCCCTCTCTGAGAGACGGGAGACTGTTTTGATAGCCATGGAGTTAGTTCATAGCTGTATCCCTCTCTGAGAGACTCCATTAATGCACTGGAGTGCATTTCTCATGGATCGGGAGACGGGGTGTCAGATGGGGATTATGACAGCTGCCTTCACTACTGAAGGCTAACTCTCTAACTCTGACTCATTTCTCTCTTACTTTATCTTTCCCTCTCTCTCTATCTTATTTTCTCTCTCTCTTACTTTATCTCTCGTTCTCTCTCTCTGTGTCTGTCTGTCTCTCTCGCTCTCTCTCGCTCTCTTTCTTTCTCTCTCTCTCTCTCTCGTTCTCTTGTGAGTTTTTATGAATCTTACACCGTGATCTTCTGCGTTGGCCTAAAGGCAGTGGTGAAAGAGACACGCTGATCTTGCGTGGGTGACGGTTGGTGTTGGTGCTGGTTATTGTGTCGCCTGCATGGGTGACGGTTGGTGTTGGTGCTGGTTATTGTGTCGCCTGCATGGGTGACGGTTGGTGTTGGTGCTGGTTATTGCGTCGCCTGCATGGGTGACGGTTGGTGTTGGTGCTGGTTATTGCGTCGCCTAGGTGACTCCCGCCATGGCACACCCTGGTCAATGTGTTGAGTTCCGACTGCTGACCTGTGACACAAGCCCGCTAAAACCATTGTTATGCGGTGAAAGTCATCGGACGGAACTCAGCCAGACCTGAGCCAGATCTCAAGGTGGCTGCTTTCTTAAATCAGAATTTAGAATCCAGCATAAAGTGGTTTTGACTGATTTTAAATCATTAAATGGGCAGGCTCTATGTTATGTAATATACATGCTAAACTTTCACACCCCATCACAACCACTAAGATCTGCAACCCACATGCGCCTGAACACACTTCATTCCCACACACAGAAAGGTGAACGTGCTTCAGCCTGCATCGCACCCCTGGACCAGGACTACAAATCAGCATCATCTATGTGTGTGTGTGTGTGTGTGTGT
>NC_085017.1:5822935-5825435 GCF_963854185.1 Sardina pilchardus
GTGTGTGTGTGTGTGTGTGTGTGTGTGTGTGTGTGTGTGTGTGTGTGTGTGTGTCTGTGTGAGAGAGAGAGAGAGAGAGAGAGAGAGAGAGAGAGAGAGAGAGAGAGACGGAGGAAGGAGGTGAGAGATCTCACACAAAAACACACACACACACACACACACACACACTCACACACTCACACACACACACACACACACACACACACACACACACACACACACACACACACACACACACACACACACACACACACACACACACACACACACACACACACACACACACACACACACTTTTGTCCCTCAAAGTACCCATCTCCTTCACATACACACTTCCTCTCTCTTTGGCTCTTTCTTCCTCTCTCCCACACTATCTCTCCTTCTCTCTCCTCTCTCCTCCCCCCCCTGTCAATTCAATTCAATATAGCTTCATTGGCATGAAAGTTTCAGAAACATTATTGCCAAAGCTCAATTACATGTACACATAAGAGGTTAAAGGAAAATCTCTCTCTCTATCTCCCTTTCTCTCTCTCTCTCTCTCTCCCTCTCTCTCTCTCTCTCTCCTTCACACTATCTCCTCCTGATGGAGACTCCTCTGTAATTTCTGTCCTTCTTGTCTATGATTAATTAACTCCAGCAGACAAATGGCATTTTAATGGTGTGTTTCTCGTATTACTAGAGATTGTTTCTCTTCATGGCAGGGTGTCCTGGAGGACAATAAAATCATCAACCTCTGCCATTTCTCTTCTCATTGGTGTCTCTTCATCTGTTTTCTTTGCTCTCTCTCTCTCTCTCTCTCTCTCTCTCTCTCTCTCTCTCTCTCTCCGTATCTCTTCTTCACAAACAAGCAATTAGCAAAGAAAATGAGGATGTCCCTTGTCTTGGTGGTGTTACATCAGGCTTGCTGCTGACTGGTGACGGGGTAGGACTCTATAGGCCTATTCGGACGGGATTAGTTTTATGGGGTGACATCAGGTAAAGTAATAATTACCAGGTAATGTAGTCCCGTCCGGACGCGCCATGTCAGTAAACATAACGGAGTATGTCGGTGACATTTACAGACACTTTTACCTTCCGTAAAACGGTCCGGAGAAATTACCTTAGGTAATATTAATCCCGTGCGAACGCGACCCTCTGTAAAGATGTCTGTAATATTTCGTCACATCCTGATTGGAAAACAATTCCACCATAGTCTGAATGAAAACATGACATGCTGTGTAGCTCCTAATAGGACGTTAGCTACTTTGCCTATTAGCTTGATATTGTTAGCCATTTCAAACTACTTATGGCATAACATAAAGCTAACGTTTGCTAGTTTAACCAACTTGTAGTCTTTCAAATCTGAAAATGCCGCACGTACCTGACGCAAAGTATCACGTGCACAGCGACGAAGATGTGACGGCAGAACGTAAACGTAGTTACTCCTCCCATGTCAAGTAAAATGACAGAGATGTCTAGTCCCGTCCGAATTGGACATTTATATTACAGAGGTCATATGATAAACCTGCATTACTGTACGTCCCCCCATAAAACTAATCCCGTCCGAATAGGCCTTATGAGGAGCAGAAGACATGTTTTAAACCCAGGATGTGGCTTTATTTTTGACCAATTCACCTATTGTGATGGAGATCACAATAATGCCTTATTGGACAAAGTGGAAGGAACCACTTAACTTACAACTAGCAACAAAAACAGAAGATGTCTTATTTGGTCATTTTGCTCCGAGGCGCCAGTCAGTACTGTCACAAACACCTTGGCTCAAAGGGCAAGGGACATGGGGAGACTGACACCGCCGGGCAACGTTTAAATCAAAGCTGATCATTTATTTACATATTTAGTCAGTAAGTGAGAAGCAAGAAAAACTAAAATAAAATGTCATGCACGTCAGTCATGTGTATGTGTAGTGCATACAGGATAGGCAACTGGCAAAGCCGCACCCAGATCCCAGTAACGTCAAGTCAGAGCAGGACATGGGCTATTTTCTGGAGCCCATCTATGCCGAGCCACACCCCTCATTAGGGACAGATCATCAGAACTGCAGCTCCCCCTACAGGTCAAAGCACTAGACATGTAGCAACCATGTGCCTAGTGCTCAAGAGTACCATACAGGCAGAGGGAGGGACGGGTGTAACACTGCATGGCACAGCAAAGCTGGGGCGTTACAGTACACTGTTTCAATTTGGTCTGGCATATGAAGGGTTTAGTCATGTTTCTTGTGTGAGGTGGCATATGAAGGGTTGAGTCATTTTTCCTGTGTTTACTGGAGTGGCAAAATTATGAAGGGTTAAGTCATGTTTCATGTGTTTACTGAGGTGGCATATGAAGGGTTAAGTCATGTTTCCTGTGAGAAGTGGCATATGAGGGGTTAAGTCATGTTTCTTTTGTGAGGTGGCATATGAAGGGTTAAGTCATGTTTCCTGGGTGAGGTGGCATATGAAGGATTAAGTCATGTTTTCTGTGTTAACTGAGGGGTTCTACATTACTGCTGTGGTTGCCGGCA
>NC_085017.1:5837935-5842935 GCF_963854185.1 Sardina pilchardus
CACACACACACACACACACACTCACTGCACTGAAATATGCTGTTTCCCCATTCATTTCCCTGCAATTGCATCCCATTGAGCAAATGCCACTGAGCCATTAGGGGTCACCTGTGTGAAATATCCACCACCATCACTACTGCTCTGCACACACACACACACACACACACACACACACACACACACACATACACAACAGACCCATAAGAGTACTGATGGAGGTGTGACGTCACCCAAACAGACAACAACGCCTTCTGAATCACACAGATGAATACAAATTGGGTTTTGGCAAATGCTGTGCACTTACACAATTATGCACTTTGGTTCTGTTCAGAATAGTCAGTTGAGCTGCTATGGTTGGGCTATTATGGTTTAACTACACCTGGTCTCGAGCCAATTAATCATCAATTAACACCACAGAGAATCTACAGTATGCAGTAAGGCCTCCACAATACTGGCCAGAAAGTAGATAAGGCACCATCATTGTCAGATTTTAAGCAAATGCAACATTTCAAGTGTTGCTCATTTCATTCTTTTTCATTCTGTTAAATTGATTTTTAGATGCTTAAACAACATTGTTTCTCAACCCCTTTGCAAAATCATAGAAAGATTTATATTAAAGCAAAAGAACCACTAGAGCAGCCACGAGCGGTAATTGCAGAACTCACAGTAAAACCTCTTCTGCCCAGACAGCCCTCAGTGAAAGGGGCAATTAACAGAGTTAGCAAATCATGGTTAATCCAGCAACAATGCTGGACTCACGTGTAACCCTCATACACACACACACACACACACACACACACACACACACACACTGTCTGCTGCTCCTTCCTCATCCTCCTGTGTTATTCTGGTCTCATTTTTACTATGATTTTAGTCAACCCAAAACAACACACAAAACACAACACAACACATCACAACACACAAAACAATACAAAACAACACAACACAACACAACACACAAAACGCAACACAACACAACACATCACAACACACAAAACAATACAAAACAACACAACACAACACAACACACAAAACGCAACACAACACAACTCATCACAACACACAAAACAATACAAAACAACACAACACAACACAACACACAAAACGCAACACAACACAACTCAACACACAAAACGACACAATACACAAAACTAGAAAAGCACTCAGAGAGCGCATACCTCCGCCTGTATTGTTCTTCCTACAGTAGGTTGTCATACATTTGAACCTACAGTATTCAGATCGCTACCACCTGGCCATACCATACCATTACACCACTAAGCGAAACACATAAATGGCTCCCGAATCTCGACGGAATTACGGATCACTCCCAAAATTGAATCGTTTCTTCCTTGGGGCATGCCTGACGTTCACTGAGAATTTCAGCGAAATTCATCCATTACTTTTGGAATTATCTTGCTAACAAACAGACAGACAGACAAACAAACAAACAGACAGACGAACAAACAAACGCCGGTCCCCGATGAAAACATAACCTCCTTGGCGGAGGTAACAACACAACACAACACAACACAACACAACACAACACAACAACACAACACACAAAACCACACAAAAGAACAACACACAAAACGCAACACAACACAGACTATCACAACGCAACGTAACACAGCACCCCTCAACGCAACACACGACATAGCATAGTGAAAAACAGTGTAACACAACACAAATACACAGCGCAGTGCAATGCAACGCAACTGCACAGCACTGCAAAACAAGACACAATACAATTCGCGTCTCCCTCAGTAGCATAGCCTTCTTCAGTAGCGTAGCCTCCCTCAGTAGCGTAGCCTTCCTCAGTAGTGTAGCCTTCCTCAGTAGCATAGTCTCCCTCAGTAGCATAGCCTTCCTCAGTACCGTAGCCTTCCTCAGTAGCGTAACGTAGCCTTCCTCAGTAGCATAGCCTCCCTCAGTAGCATAGCCTTCTTCAGTAGCGTAGTCTTCCTCAGTAGCGTAGCCTTCATCAGTAGCGTAGCCTCCCTCAGTAGCATAGCCTTCTTCAGTAGCGTAGTCTTCCACAGTAGCGTAGCCTCCCTCAGTAGCGTAGCCTCCCTCAGTAGCGTAGCCTGCCTCAGTAACGTAGCCTGCCTCAGTAACATTGTGTAGCCTCCCTCAGTAGCGTAGCGTAGCCTTCCTCAGTAGCATAGTGTAGCGTAGCCTTCCTCAGTAGCGTAACTTCCCTCAGTCCATCTGGCAGCGGTACTTTAATGGACTGTTAAATGAAAAACACCATCAGTTGGAGCTGACACCCAGATAGGAGTCAAGTGCAAACAGTCCAACCTAAACAAACACAGAGAGAGAGAGAGAGAGAGAGAGAGAGAGAGAGAGAGAGAGAGAGAGAGAGAGACACACACACACACATATTACTGGATTTTTAGCAAAGATTCAATGTCAAGAAGACCCTGATGCACAGATGAAGAATGTGCATGCATGGACATGCACACATGTGCACACAATCACAGACACACAGACACACAGACACACACACACACACACACACACACACACACACACACACACACACACAATAGAAATGACACTCAAACTAGGGCGAGTCTCTGTGAATGCAATTCCCCACATACAATAAAAGAGTAATGTCCTTTCAACACACCATGCTGACCTTTAGATGACACGTCATTAACCTGTCTGCTCACTTCCCTCTGACAATGGATTAAACTATCTATACAGGAAACACAAAGAAGTGTGCAGGCTGTGCCTTGTTGAAGCATAGCATTCCACTTACATGGGCTTTTGTGTTTGGTTCTGTATATATTGAGCTCTGAAATATTATTATCATGGTGACAATGATAATGTTTCATTTTTTCTATCAGATGTTTGTTTTATTTGAGTCGTATTGTTTCAAAGTCTGGATAATCATCAGAGCTCAGATAACGCCGTTGAGATAAGACTGCGATAATCAATGATAATCAATCAAAAGATAAGATTATCAGATGAAATGCTACAGACGACTTTTTTTCTCTTTTTTTGACAATTCTTAGCTCCAGGAAAACACTTTTTTCTTTTCTTTAAAAGCGAAAATAAAGCCCTTTGATCTGTTTCTTAGAAACACAACAGAATGCGATAAGAACCCACTAGACACGAGAGAACCCAATCGGCCATTAGTGCTGTGAAGGAATGAAGATGAAATCGGCTCCAGATGGCTTGGAGGGATAACAGCTGAGCTGCAGCACATAACCGTGGCGCCACGGCGCCTTCTTTAGATCACCTTATTACGGAGGAACGTGACTCCAGTCATATGGGAGTGACGGAGAGCTGCTATGTCTGTTGCGCAAAGCAGATGAGAAACATAATTTCCTCTGGATGCGGGACGTCGGTCCATTACCAGTTACCAGTTACCAGTTAACTCACACTCAAAGCCAGGCCCGGAGTGGCTAATCGGGAGATGCGGGAGGAAACGCCCATACTCCTGTTGACAGGATTTCCGTTGCCTTACCATAAGAGTTTGTCAAGGCTGAGGCCTCAATGCAATGCAATGTGTTACCACCTCTTATGATAATAATGCTAGTCATCAGCCTTGTCAATGTTAACGTAACATAACCTATATGTTATTGCCTACTGTACCTTATGATCAACCAACTAACTAACCGACGAACTCAATCACTACAGTAAATCGTCTACATTTGTTGCACACTTGTATGTTGAAGGTGGTTACATTCTTTTCCATTCCAATAACTTCACACATTAGACTACATTACTCCTTTTCTTTGTGTCATTATATATATATATATATATATATATATATATATGAGTGATAATCACTGATATCCAATACTTTCCCTTACAGTATATATACATATTTCTCTTTCTCTCTCTGTCTCTCTCTTCCCCTCTCTCTTTCTCTCTTGCAGAAAGAAGGGGAATTAGTGTGTTTTTCTCCTCGTTTTCTAAGTTGGTACATCTAACTGTTCTCTTTAAGTCACTCTTATCGCTTGCTTATTTGTAAAAGTTAATTACTACCTCAGGCATAGTTAAAGCTCTTGACACACATTCACACACTTAGACACTCTCTCGCTCACACACACACACACACACACACACACACACACACACTCAGTTAATCTCACAGAAACACACACACACACACACACACACACACACACACAGTCACACAACAGCTGATGCAGTGAAGCTGATGAGCGCATGCAGTGGTTCTCTCACCGCAGTGTAGTGTTGTCTGGGTTCATTACCAAACACAAACCCATGTCCCATCCTGTCATTACCTCACACTGATTTATTCATCTTCACGGTTATGGAGTCAAAACCACGACAAAAAGATTTTGTGCCCGTGAAAAGATGTTCACATGTGTAATAGAGTTTTGCAGCTGTATAAAACATTTATGCTTGTGTACGGAAACTTTGTACTTGTAGAAATATTTTGTGCATGTGCAAAAAAAAAAATATCTTCGAGGATATGATTTGTTCAAATGTAGAACCGTTTAGCTGTGGAATTAATTTGTCTGTGTGCAAAAAAAAAAATGCGTACCTGCAGAAATATTTTGTGCACTTGTGAAAAAACATTTGTCCACAGGGATTTAGTTTGAACGCATGTGACAGCAGCAATTGGGAGAAGTGCGACATCTATCTGTCGTGTGCGAACTGGATCTACGAAGCTACAAATCTTTTCTACAGACACGAATTTTGGCTGTGTTTTGACGTGGCAAAAAAGAGCCAATCAGCGAATTTTGGCAGGGTTTGTGAAGAGCCAATCAGCACATTGCATCGCCTGCTGACTAGCCAATCAGCGCTGCTCACCGACTGGTTGCCTGAACCGGTGCTGACTAGCCTGACTCTAGGCTAGTGTTGACGGTTAGAGCAGGAAAAGTTAGCCTTTAACAGTATGTCTTGTGATGACCCATTCAAATTCGACATTATGTCTGTGGTATATTGTTACGGCAGTTGACACCAACTATATCCCAGTAACATGTAGTAGTAACTAGTTATTATGAAAGTTAACATCGCCC
>NC_085017.1:5867935-5877935 GCF_963854185.1 Sardina pilchardus
CTCTGTTCTTTCTCTCTTCACTCCTCTTCCTCTCCTCTCTTCTCTCCTCTTCTTCTCCCTTCTTCCTCTCCTCTCTTCTCTCCTCTTCTTTTCCCTTATTCCTCTCCTCTCTTCTCTCCTCTTCTTCTCCCCTCTTCTTCTCCCCTCTTCTTTCTCTCCTCTCCTCTCTTCTCTTCTCTTCTCTTCCTCTCCTCTCTTCACTCCTCTTCCACTTCCCCCTGGTCATTTAAAGACACACAGGCTCAAGCCCGCCACTGTGCTGTCTGTGTTCTTCGATTACGTTCTTTCCTCGGTCATTTCTCCTCCTCGTCCTTGTCCACTCCACTTTCCTGCTGCCCTTGAGGGACGGTCAGGTGCAAGACCGGTCAGTAAAGGACTGTTGCTGTGTGATTCACTTTCCTTTAGGTTTTTTGTCGTTTTTCTTTTCACTTCTCTTCAATCTCTTCAACGTTGTCCTTCATCCTCCTCTCATGGTCCACTTTTCTCTGTTCCTTTCCTTTTTTCTCATTTCCTCTCCTTTCTTCTCCTCCCCTCTCTCACTCCCTCCACCAATCACCCTTGGGGGACATCAAGGTTCAAGTTCAGTTTGAAGAGGTCCACCACTGCTGTGGTGAATCTGGTTTAGTTTTGACCACTCACCTCCCTTTTATCTTCTCTTCTCTTCTCATCACCTCACTTTCTCTTCACCCCTTTCTCCCACTCTCTTCCCTTCTCTCTTAATTCCTTCTTTCTTCCTCTCCTCTCTTCTCATCACCTCTCTGTTCCTCCTCTCCTCTCTTCTCCTCTCTTCTCATCACCTCTCTGTTCCTCCTCTCCTCTCTTCTCATCACCTCTCTGTTCCTCCTCCTCCTCCTCTCCTCTCTTCTCATCACCTCTCTGTTCCTCCTCCTCTCCTCTCTTCTCATCACCTCTCTGTTCCTCCTCTCTTTTCCTCTCCTCTCTTCTCATCACCTCTCTGTTCCTCCTCCTCTCCTCTCCTCTCATCACCTCTGTTCCTCCTCTCTTCTCCTCCCCTCTTTTCATCACCTCTCTGTTCCTCCTCTCCTCTTTTCTCATCACCTCTCTGCTCCTCCTCTTCTCTACATTAGTTCCTCATCACCCTTGAGTGGCGCCAGGGCGCTGAGAGGAAGTGAAATAAAACCAACACAGTCCTTAACCGCTGTATGGGTTCATTGGACTGGCATGCTTTTGCGTGTGTGTGTGTGTGTGTGTGTGTGTGTGTGTGTGTGTGTGTGTGTGTGTGTGTGTGTGTGTGTGTGTGTGTGAGTGTGAGTGTGTGTGTGTGTGAGTGTGTGAGTGTGTGTGTGTGTGAGAGAGAGAGAGAGAGAGAGAGAGAGAGAGAGAGAGAGAGAGACAGAGAGAGAGAGAGAGAGAAAGAGAGTGTGTGTGTGTGTGTGTGTGTGTTTGTGTGTGTGGGTATGGGTATGGGTATGTGTGTGTCCTTATATAACTCCTCTCCGTTTGTCCACCACAGTGCAGATCCGGTGCCGGTGCTGGTGGCGTTCCGGGCCGGAAGTGAGCGGGCGACACATTAGCATAATACGACAGCTAGTTAGGAGAGACGAGACCCCTCGTGCGTGTGTGTGTGTGTGTGTGTGTGTGTGTGAAGGAGACGAGGCCCGAGACCAAGACGAGGCTGGGACCGGAGCTGTTTCTGCGTCACCAAACTTTGGAGCAAATGAAAAATTTCACACTCCAGCGCTCTGGCAGCCCCAGAGTCTCCTCAATGCTCCTCTCCTGAAACAGGAACACACACACACACACACACACACACACACACACACACACACACCGGACAGGTGAGGATAAAGGCTCGTTCCTCCCCTCCTGAAATAGGAACAGAGAGATGGGTGCCATGAGCGAAGGATTCACACACACACACACACACACACACACACACACACACAAGACAGGTGAGGATAAAGGCTAAGGTGGAGTTGAGTGCTGGTTGTTCGTGATGAGTGTGCACACATGTGTATATACAGGATATGTGTGTGTGTGTGTGTGTGTGTGTGTGTGTGTGTGTGTCTTGTGAGCGTGTGTTTGCTCGTGCATGAATGTGTGTAAGTCTCTACACATTAACTCATCTGAGAAAGTAGCACTGAAACAGTGCACTGTGCGATGCCTTTAGAGTTGGGATGGGGTTGCTCTGGCCTCTATTGTCTATGAACGCATAGACCCCAATACACACACACACACACACACACACACACACACACACACACACACACACACACACATCTGTAACAAACCCTAAAAAACCTTTCATTTTTCATAATGACCTGCAAACCTGATAGTGACAGACTGACAAGGAAGAAGAGAAGCAAGAGGAAAAGACATGTTGAATAGAAAAGAGAAGAGAGGATAAGAGCTGAGAGTAGAAAAGAGTGGTCAATTAAAGGAGGAGAGGGGAAGGACAGTTCTGTCCTGTCCTGTTCTGTTCTGTCCTGTTCTAATAGCCCAAACACTATCCTGTTCTAATAGTCCAAACACTATCCTGTTCTAGTAGCCCAAACACTATCCTGTTCTAATAGCCCAAACACTGTCCTGTTCTGATAGCCCAAACACTGTCCTGTTCTAATAGCCCAAACACTGTCCTGTTCTAATAGCCCAAACACTGTCCTGTTCTAATAGCCCAAACACTGTCCTGTTCTAGGAGCCCAAACACTATCTTGCTGTAGTGTTCTAATAGCCCAAACACAATCCAGTTCTAGCAGCCCAAATAGAGGGCAAGCAGACCCCTGGGCATCACCTCTCGCCTCCCTTTCTGCTGCACCAGAGCGAGAGCTGGCGTGGGGCACAGCGAGGTGGCGTGTGGGGGCACAGCGACGTGTGAAAGAGGGCAAGCCTCCCCCGCTCATCTGCGGAGAAAAGAACCAATGAAAGCAAGGCAGGGTGGAGGAGGGCAAGAAAAGGAACGCCATGGGAGAGGAGAAGAGAGGAGAAGAGAGGAGGAGAGGAGTGGGGAGGGGTGGGGTGGGTCAGGGGGTATTAAAGAGTTGCTGGACCTTTATGAAAGGTTGTGAGTGGCGCCAGTGTGAAAGAATAGGACAGCTTGAGGGGGATTACAAAGCTGTGGGATTGTGTCCGACGCCTGAAAAGATTCATTTAGTACATGACAGACCGACAGAGAGGGAGAGACAGAGAGAGAGAGAGAGAGAGAGAGAGAGAGAGAGAGAGAGAGAGAGAGAGAGAGAAGGGGGGGGGATACTCTGAGTCAGACCCAGTGCCCACACTGACCTCTCTGCCCGTCTGTCTGAAACCGTGACAACGGCGTTGTCATGCACACAGCCACTTCCAAAACCAACAACAGAACGCTGGTCAAGCTCCATCTGATGTATACATATCTCACCGTATTGTATTGCGTATGGAGACTATTCCATATCTATTTAAACCCACTGTAGATTGGCCACATTTAGCACTGAGTACATTTATTCAAATGAAATGTAAAATCTTCATATAAAGCAAGCGATATAGGACATTAACCCTATGAGCCCTAAGCTGTTTTAAGGGCATTTTCACTACCTCTAGTTAGAAGCATTTATCCTGGTCATTGTAAGTGCTATTCACACATGCTACATATTGTTTTTTTCAGCACAGTCTAGGCTATCCAGATCTGCCACAATATCATGTATGAATACTTGCATTGATTTGATTTAGATTTTTAAATAATAAAAATGTGAAAAGCGTACTATACAAATTCTTACATTTTGACGTGTATCTCACCACAGCAAGCTCACATCTCGATGAAACTTACATGGTTGTGTAGGCCTGACTGTCCTGAAAATGGCAATATAAGAACCATGGTGGAGGTATACTTTGGGGCTGAGCAATTTACAGAAATATGTGGTGTGTGCCTTCCAGAAATAAATGACAATTTTTATTTAGTGATGAAAAAATGACTTTTTGGCACTTTTTGCACTCCATATTTGTGACACTAGCTGATCTGACATGACTTGTTTGCGGTAGCACACATGACGTGCACAGATGATGATTCTCTATAATATTTGTTTTACTGCATTGCAATGAACAAAGTAAAGGCAAAAAGTTTTTATTTGTCAAACAAATTTGGATGCAATATGAGTCTTGAATTGGATACCATACAGGAGTTTGCTAGGATCTCAAAACCGTGTTATGAACGTGACTTGCCATAGAGAAACACATGATAACATTGGATTATGAACATGCTATTATGCCACAGAAAAACACGAGGTAAGTGGAGCTAAATGAAGTTATTATTTTGCTGTCACTTCGTCTGTTTTATGGCCTAGAAGGTTGTATTTGGTATCTGTGGATAGCTCTAGCTCTCCTCTTTCATCTGCCATGCGTGCCATATCTTTTTGATCGCGATTTCACGAGGAAATCAAACGAGAATCAAGGTAGCCAAAGTTATATGACATTATTATTTGTTTGTAACTTCGACTGATTTTATAATACGAAATGATCGATGTATTTGGTATCAATGCAAAGCTCTGCTTCTCCTCTTTCATTTGATATGCGTGTCATGTCTGTGCGATGCGTGGTCAGCGAGTAATTCAAGCGAGAGCTCTGGATGCGCCGGTGAACGCAGAGCAATATAGACTGTAAATATGATATACTTTGATTTAACTTCATGATTTTATTTTATTTTCATACTTGATCGTACAGACAAGTGTCTAGTATCGTTGGAAAGCCCCGGTTCTGCTCTTTCCTGCAATATAAGTCTCATCTCGCTGTGCCTAATAATAGCGGAGCAATGTAACAAAGAAAATGTGTGCGTTTTTTGACGCACTTTGCGTCCGTCGGGCTCATAGGGTTAACACACACATACACACACACACACACACACACACACACACACACACACACACACACACACACACACACACACACACACACACACACACACACACATCTGCCCCGAGTGCCTCGTCCCACTCCCACCCCACCCCTGTGCTCCCATTATTATGGTCTGGCCCTGCAAGTGCAAATGATTGAGCTGGGAGCCTGAGCCCATTGCTAGATAGGATATAGGTGTGCTGTATGTACAGTATACAGTAGCTAGATAGGATAGGTGTTCTGTATAGCCATGAGCCTGACCCATATAGTAGCTGGATAGGTGTACCATGATAAGAGTAAACTGGATACAATTCTTCTGTGTCAATCTGGCTTTGTGATGCATGACTGCATTACTACACACTGCAATTAAACAGCTGATAGTATTGATAAGTGCATTATAAGGCCTCTTTCACCTTTGGTATGTCATCACTGATGTCATCAATGGCATTGGACATTTGTGATCATCATTTGATCATTCGTGATCATCATTGGATCATTTGTGATCATCATTTGATCATTTGTGATCATCATTGGATCATTTGTGATCATCATGATCATTTGTGATGAATAATCTCATCACTGGCACCATTGGCATGGGAGATTTTTTTTTTTTTCACCATAAAACCACCAGATACATCACCAGATAGAGCGGCACTCTGACATGGCGAGAGATGGGGAGGAAGTTCTCTTCGTGAGCTGTAAACATGTTCACAAGTGTGTGTGCCAAATCTCAAGAGTGTGTTAATAGCACTTCAAAGGTGCCAAACAGCTCGCCAGAATAATGAGTTGAAATGGATTTCTGAGAAAAGGCTGAAGAGCATGTTAATAATACCGAAGGTGTAGCGAGGAGAGCGAGGGAAGAAGTAGAAGAAGGAGAAGAGAAGAATTCCTCCTCGTGCTCGAGCATCTCCTAGCAGCAGCAGCAGCAGCAGCAGGAGCAGAAGAAAGGGTTGTGTCTGAAGTGGCTTTTTCCACCTTAAGTGGAGCCTCTTTAAGTGGGGCGTGTGTGTGTGTGTGTGTGTGTGTGTGTGTGTGTGTGTGTGTGTGTGCTTTTGTGAGTGTGTGTGTGTGTGTGTGTGTGTGTGTGTGTGTGTGTGTGTGTGTGTGTTCAGGGGGGTTGCTTTGAGTCCAGCCTACCTACCTACCTGGGCTGTGTTGATTTGAAAAGGCCACAGGAAGGCTAGCATCCGTGCCAGGGCACATACGTCTCTCTCCCTGACGCCCAATTAAGACCCCCAGCTTAAGAGGGGACGGAGCGGGCCTTTGTGGCTGGGTGGAGGTGAGGTTAGGGGAGAGGAGGAGAGGAGGGGTGGGGAGAGGAGAGGAGGAGAGGAGGGGAGGGGAGAGGAGAGGAGGGGAGGGGAGTTGAGGAGAGGAGAGGAGAGGAGAGGAGAGGAGAGGAGAGGAGAGGAGAGGAGAAGAGAGGAGAGGAGGGGGGAGATGGGAAAGTGTGGAAGACGAGCTGTGAAGGAGGCATGGCTGGATGAGAGAAGAACAAGAAGCTGCTTGCCAACAAGAAGGGCGGCCATGTTTAATTATAAACTCTGCTGCAGGGGAAGAATGTGATTACACACACAACATGCAGCTAGGCCTGATCCCTACATGGATGTAAGATACAGGCATGCACAAACACACACACACACACACACACACACACACACGCACACACACACACACACACACACACTGTAAAAAAAAACCTCTTAAAAAAACAGTAAATTTCCGGCAGCTGTGGCGCCAAAAAAATACTGTGCGGTACCAAAAAAATACTGTGAAGTAACAGAAAATTACTTTCTCGTAAAAATACGGTTATTTTCCATAATTAACATACAGTTTGTAGTTGTAATTTTAAAAGGATTTTGCCTCATTTTCATGTTTTTAATGTTTAATTAGAAACATTTTCACATTTCAAAACAATGAAATTACCTACAAATATGGTTAATAAATGTTGTATTACGGATAATAATGCTTACATTTACAGAAATGTGCTGTTATTAGTTGGTTTTCATGGATATTGGTTGTATTATAATTTATATTTTATGTGATATAACAGTATATGACACACAAAATAATGTGATTCATCTTTCAAAACATGTCGCAAAAATGTGGAAAAACATGATATTGGGTTTACTATTGCAATAATTTACTGTTAATTTTAATTTTAATTTCCATTTAATCCCATCAAATGCATATTTAGAGCTCCCTCCCCAATAACACCATATGTTAGAAACCCTTCTGCAATAATACTAACATTATTGTAGGGCCCGGGTTTCTCCAGCAGTGCCTCTGCAGACGCATAATGCAAGTAAGCATTGAGTGCCCAACTTTGTGACACTGCCAAGGGGGTAGAGGAATGCTATTGAAAAAGTATTCAATTTCGCATTGCACCCAAGAAGAAACATACATATACTCCAAAATGTCCATGTATTTTAGTCATGGTCCTCTCTATAGTGGTTATCCTGACAAATCCCTTACACAGTCATTTTCTGTGGAATGTTCAATCAGTTGTTCTATGACATACAGTGCACATCCCAAAAAGCCACAATAAAGAGTAATGAGGAAAAAGTAAACATTATAAACAAGAAACTAACACTTACCCATAATCCCTAACTGCTGTAGGCTACTGGGATTCAGCCAATGTGAGCCCTAAGGACTAAGGACTAAAGACTTAATTGATCTCAGGTGCTAAGTGTGTGAGGCCTCATAGACCTCTGAAGTTCGCCTACAAAAAAGCCACCATCTTTGCCCAAATAAGGAGATCCGGTATCAGATTTTTTCTATGGGAAAATAACATGGGGATTTTCAATTATCGCACCTGTTGAACTCTGGCGGGGATGATGACATTGGAAATGCAGACGTTTTTCACTACACAGTTTTGTCCACTGCCGTCCAGTGGATACTGTGATCTTTGGTAGGTGAAGACGGCACACTTTGATCTTTGCTACCCCAGAGCTAACTTACCATGCAACTTGCCATAGGCAGTTAGCTTCAATTAACTCCCGGATCTCCTTATATGGGCAAAGATGGCAGCTTTGGATCCTTTTTGTAGGCGAACTTCAGAGGTCTATGCAACTTGCCATATAGGCAGTTAGCTTCAATTAACACCCGGAACTCCAAATATGGGCAAATTTGGCAGCATTGGATCCTATTAAGACAGGGACAGCACTTCACAAGATCACATGTGTCAGTATAGTTGAAAATCCAATGTTGATTCAACGTAAAACAGAGGGGACACTTTCAATATCACTTAAACATTAGGCTTCAACATAGTTTCAATGTTTCAAACCATATGAAATTACGAAAGATTTTTTTAACGTTTTTCAATTAGAAATATATGCATTTCTGATGGGTTTTTTTGTAAAAGAACATGAATATAGTGTTTTTCACTGTTACAGTGATTTCTTGTTGTTTCAAATTTGACATGTGAAATCACAGTCTATTTTTGTAAAATAAATGGCATTTCCAAAAATAATTTATTCCAGACAAAATCTGTAAAAAAACACAGTAAAATCCTGACATATCACATTTATTTTTTACAGTGCACTAATAACATTCGAAATGTCAGAAGCGTGCCATTTTCTGACAGAAATACACACAGTTGTCTAATGGTGTGAGGTTTAGGAGCTTTTAAGGCAGCCACCTGGGAGCCTGTGTCCATATACACACACACACACACACACATACACACAAACACACACACACACACACACAAACACACACACACAAACACACACACACACACACACACACACCTGAGAGCTTGTGTCCGTATGCTCAGGGAGGGAGCAGGCACATGGAGCTTAGAGAGGGATGAAGGGAAAAGAAGGAAGCAACAGGGTACTTGGAACACAAACACACACACACACACACACACACAGAGACACACACACACACACACACACACACACACACACACACACACACACACACACACAGACACCTACACAGGCACACACATGCATCTACACACACACACACTTTAAGAAGAAGAACAGGGTACTCAGAATATACACACACACACACACACACACACAAACACACAGGGTGCTCAGAACCCACAGGAAGTGAGAGGGAGAAGGTGATGAGGTGGGGCCTCTCCTAACTGGCCATGAGCATCACTGTCCATGTCTCTCCCCCTCTCCCGTAGCTCAGGGTGAAGAGGTGGACACTGCTGCTGCTCCAGCTAGCTCACCTTGTTTAGGTGGCGTAATAGACTCCGCGTGGGACAAATTGCGTCCAGTACGTCATAAAAGCCGGACGCTCGCTCGCAGTTCCACTATAGGGTGTTACGTGTGCATGATAGAAAACACTCAGCTTCATGCATTATTGCTCATCCGCCTTATTTCCAGCGTGCGTCTGTGTGCACACAGATACTTAAGCTTGTATCTGCTGTGTGTGTCTAAGCATTCATTTTTACTGCTGACGATTACGTGTGCATGTACAATTTCATATATACACGGGGCTGAGAAATAATTGAGTTCATGGAGAGTGAGTCTCACCTGCACATCCCATAGTAATTACATGCTATATAGTTTTATCATTTTTGTTTACGCACTCTCTCCGGTCAGTATCCGGTGTGAACAGCCAGCCATGGGAACAGCATCTGGTGTGAGCGGCGTTTACGCGCATTTAAGCGCACTGCCTTTATGTTCATTAAATGTGCTGTGGTGTGTGTGTGTGTGTGTGTGTGTGTGTGTGTGTGTGTGTGTGTGTGTGTGTGTGTGTGTGTGTGTGTGTGTGTGTGTGTGTGTGTGTGTGTGTGTGTGTGTGGGGGTCTGGGAGTCCCTGATAACTGGCTGCCAGGTGCTATAGGGAGAGAAAATGACTCTATACAGAGTCACCCCCTTCACAACAACAGCCCATAATGAGAGATTAAAAAGAGAGAGAGAGAGAGGGAGAGGGAGAGAGAGAGAGAAGAGAGAAGAGGAGCTGGTATCAGGTTTCTGTTATCTGGACACTGGGAGCACATTCAGAGACAATAAAATGGGCTGCCTTTAAAAGGGACGCACAACACAGCCGCCTCTAGATGTGGTGGTGGAGGGCTTTATTTGCCATTTGATTCCATGAACAGGTGATTTTTCTTAGTCTTAGCACCTGTGGGGATAGACGCAGGAGTCAAATTAGCAGCAATTTACGCCAAACCGTTAAAGTCGATGAAAACACTTTGTATTCCCAGCTCCTC
>NC_085017.1:5880435-5892935 GCF_963854185.1 Sardina pilchardus
GGAAGAGAGAGATGGAGTGATAGAGTAATGAAGAGGAGAGGTGAACAGTGAGGAGAGTGAGATAGAGACAGAGAGAGAGAGAGGAGGAGGATGGTGAGGGGGAGATGTCTCTTAGAAACAGTGGGGGTGTTATGGGATGTTAATCGATAAGGCCCAGCCCCTTAGAAAACAAAACCAACTTGAAACCATAGTTTTTTTCCACACATGTCTTACACTGGCCCATCTGTCTCCCCTCTCTCTGTCCTTCTCTCTCTCTCTTCCTCTCTCCCTCCCTCTCTCTCTTCCTCTCTTTCTCTCACTTCCTCTCTCAGATCTCAGATTGTGCTGGCGATACAGACGTGTTCCCCTCTCACACACACACACACACTGTCACGCCCGGCTTGTCCATGCTGGGTCTGCCTCACTCTACCTGGCTTGTTTGTTATGGTTTTCTGTTTCTCTTCCTACTGGTCTGCAGGGGGAGCCGTTTTGGGTTAGCCTGACGCTTACTGGGTTGCTGATTGGAGGAAGATTAAAAGCAGTTCCTCCGCGGTGGCTCGGCCTCTCTATTGCTGCTCTGGCCTTCAGACATTGGGGGGCTGGCTGCAGCCCGTTTTCACCTCTTCTCGCACCTCTGCTTTTACACTGCTCTACATTGCTGACGTACACCACACTCATGATTTGACTTAAACATGGACTGATAACTTAACCGTTAGTATTTATTTAATAAATTATTGTTTGAGACATATTATCGGTGTGGACTCCCCTATGTCATTTCTGCCTTGAGTCAGGTAGTTGTGACATGTGGGGGCTCTCCGGCCATTTGTTCCCGTGGAATTGGAAGTAGTCTTCCTTAATTCCTGGTTAGGTGTGTAGAGTTACGTAATCGGCGCTTTTTGTGAATGGGAGTGGGCGTAGGCTTGGTAGTGTGCCTATAGTAGTTCGGGCCTACCGGCGTTTCGCTAGTATTGGTTTTGGGGGAGTCCTACACTGATTTTGGTTAGTTAAAAAGTCTTTGTTTGAAAAAAAGGGAGCTTTGGGAGTATTGGATGATATTTTTCCGGCCATTTTCTGTTTTTTACGAAGTGCGATTTCGGTTTTCGTAGCGGAGCGTTGGTCTTGTGGAGCTACATCATCCCCGGTTTAGAGCGCTTCCGCGCTGGGTTTATTAGGCTGCTGTGCCACTGTTTCTGGGCCAGGGCACCGCTGTGAAGAACCGGCTGCATTGGCTTTTGTCGGGACGGTACGACTTCAGCAGCATTTGGTGAGTAGATGATCCTGGTCCTCGGAAACAGTGTGAAGATAGGTCAGTATAGCGGGGGGCAAATGTTTAGGGGGAATGCTCAATGATTGACCTGTTTTGCTGCGTAAGCTGTGTTGCACTTTGCTGATTTACCCTGGTATGGTTGGATAAATGTAATCGGTAGGATAGTATTTAGTTGTGTGGTTTGGGTCGTTGTTGATTGATCACGCATATTGCAGAATGAGTGCGTATGATGATTTCCTGGCTGCTCCTTCGGAGAGCCTGTTGGCTGCACTCACAAAGGAACAATTAATTAATGTTGCCAGTCATCATTCAATTGAATTAACTGTGTCGAAATCGACAAAGAAAGAACAATTGGTTCAGTTCATTTGTGACCGTTTAAAGGAATTAAAGGTGCTGCCGGGTGGTGTAGCGGGGCCGAGTGGTGTTGCGGGGTCTAGTCAACCAGGGTTTGTTGTCCCAACTGCGCCTGTGTCCAAAACGTCAGTAGGTCTATTGACTTTTGAGCAACAAAAAGAACTTCTGCAGATGCAGTTGACTCAAAACGAATTAGAATCGGGGCGTGAGAGAGAGCACAAGAAATGGGAAATTGCACAGGAGCTTGAACGTCAGAAACTTACGGTGTTAAAGTCTTACGAGCTTATTCCTGAGGCATATAGGCAACGTTTTCGCAACTGCAGAAAGTCTGATAGGCAAACCCATGCTGAGCTGGCAAGAGACTTAGCTAGTTTTTTCCATCGCTGGCTCATATCAGAGGGGGTCAGTACCTTTGATGGTTTGTGTGATCTACTTGTTCTGGAGCAGTTTAAAGACGTCTTGCCCGAACGACTTGTCACATATTTAAATGAGCATGAGGTGAAGACGGCAGGAAAGGCTGCGGTCCTTGCAGATGGTTACGTGTTAACTCACAGAAGTCATGTGCGGCTGTTTTCTCCGCGTTTTGAGCGCAAAGAGTATCGTCCTGGTTTTGTTAATGCGGGTCCTTCTGTAAGACCCTGTCCTATGAGGTTTGACCCTGCGCCCCCCAATAAAACGCCAGAGACGGATGGCAATACTTGTCATTATTGTTTTGAAGTAGGCCACTGGAAAAGGGCATGTCCAGTCTTGAAGGCTCGTACAAATAGTAAAGAGAGCAGTGTCAAAGAGGTGGCCTGTGTCTCCTCGATTTCGACCACGCATGTGAGAGATGTGAGGTCGGATGTTCCTCAGTTGAAGGCTATTGAGTCTGGGAGCTGTGAGGTAGCAAACGCGCAAATCCCTGGTGATGAACCTGGGGTGACGGGAGTATCGGACTATGCTCCGTTTATCACCGAGGGCTTTGTGTCCATGGTTGGAGACACTCTCAGGGTTCCGGTAAAGATATTGCGGGACACCGGGGCGTCGGAGAGTTTCATCCATCAATCAGCACTACCCTTCTCATCCATTTCAGATACTGGGAGTGTTGTTTTAATTCGGGGAATTGGGCTTCAGTCTTTTCCAGTGCCACTGCACCGTATTCAATTATTCTCGGGCTTTGTGGATGGTGACATAACCATTGCCGTGCGTCCATCGTTACCCATGGATGGCATTGACATAATTATTGGAAATAATATTGGTCGGGATTGTGTTTTTCCTGTGCAAAAGTCACCTTTGCCTGTGGTGAAGGAGGCTACATCGTCTGCACGGACGGATGGTTGTTTGAGAGATTTTCCAGAGGTTTTCACAGCTTGCGCAGTGACTCGGGCAATGGCCCGTGTGCAAAATGCGGCTCCTTCTGATATCTCTCGAAACACGGTTGCTAGATTATTTATTCCCGAAATTCCTGAACCGTTGTCGTGTGCTGAGGTTATTGAGGCCCAGGGAAATGATGATAGTCTGAAGAAATATTTTTCTTTGGCTTTGGATGATAGTAATTCTGATCATGGTTATTGTGTGCAAAATGGTCTGTTGTTTCGTAGGCCTTGTGCTGACAATGATGCGGCAGCTGGAGTTCTGCAGCTTGTGATGCCTGAGAAATTTCGTGCTGTGGCATTGCAAACGGCACACGGGGGAGTGTCTGGTCATTTCGGGGTAAAGAAAACCTATAGTCGCTTGTTGCGGCAGTTCTATTGGCCGAGGGTAAGGAGGGATGTAGCGAAGTTTGTTAAATCTTGCCACGTTTGTCAGATTGCTGGTAAACCGAACACGGTTATTAAACCTGCACCTCTACAACCCATCTCGTCAGTAGGCACCCCTTTTGAACATCTAATTATTGACTGTGTAGGACCCTTACCCCAATCGAAATCTGGCAATGTTTATATGTTCACGTTAATGTGCCAGGCTACTCGTTATCCTGCTGCCTATGCCTTAAGGTCGATTACTACGAGATCTATAGTCAAGTGTTTGACCCAGTTCATGTCAATCTTTGGCATTCCGAAAATCATTCAAAGTGATCGTGGTTCGAATTTTACGTCAAGAACATTTGCTGCAGCCCTGAAACAGTTACACATTCAACATAACATGAGTAGTGCGTACCATGCACAGAGCCAGGGTGCTCTTGAACGTTTTCACGCTACTCTCAAGTCTTTGCTCCGCGCTTATTGCGTGGAGATGAAGAGGGAGTGGGAGGATGGTCTTCCGTGGCTACTGTTGGCGGCTCGTGCGGTTGTGCAGGAAAGCACTGGGTTTAGCCCAAATGAGTTAGTTTTTGGCCACGAGGTACGCACGTCCCTGTCTGTGTTGAGCGGTGATTTGGACATATCGGAGCCACTTTGTGGTTTGGCTGATTATGTTCAAGGGTTTCGCCGCAGACTGTTTTTAGCTTGGGGAATGGCAAGTGATAATTTGACTGATGCACAAAAGAAAATGAAACGTCAGTATGACCAAAAGACAGAAGTAAGAACGTTTAGCCCGGGCGATCAGGTTATCGCGCTTTTACCCATCCCTGGTTCACCTTTCGGGGCTAAATATTCCGGTCCATACACTGTCACGCGTAAGATTTCTGAAAGGAACTATGTAGTCGCTACACCTGAGCGTAGAAGGTCTACACAGCTCTGTCATGTTAACCTTCTCAAGCCTTATTACTCCTCAAAGGTGGTGAGTACTGGTGCGGAGCAGAAGTCTGTGGGTTTTGTCGTTGCGCTGGGCGCACCAGAGGCAGCTCCGGTGGCAGCGGAGGATGATGTGCGTAGCCCCGACGACGCAGTCCTACGGGCTCGCTTGAACAATTCTGAGACATTAGCAAAGCTGGATGATCTGTTGGGTCATTTAGATGTTCAACAACGGGATAAATTGAAAATGTTAATTTCTGAATTTTCTTGTTTGTTTTCTGACACACCAACTTGTACGACCCTGATTGAACATGACATTGATGTGGGGGAGGCTCAGCCTATCCGACAGCGATTTTATCGTGTCTCACCAGACAAAGCTAAAAGTCTGAATGAGAGTGTTCAATATCTCATTGATAATGGATTAGCGAAACAGTCATATTCGAGTTGGGCGTCGCCTTGCCTACTCGTTAAAAAATCTGATGACACTTTTAGGTTTTGCACCGATTATAGGAAGGTGAATATGGTAACTAAAGCAGACTCCTATCCGTTACCTCGTATAGAGGACTGTGTTGATCAGGTGGGGGCTGCTCGCTTTGTGAGCAAATTCGACTTGCTAAAAGGTTATTACCAGGTGCCCCTTACACCTAGGGCCCAGGAAATATCGGCCTTTATAACACCGACAGGGCTTTATTCTTACACCAGGATGAGCTTTGGGTTACGCAACGCGCCCGGCACTTTTCAACGGCTCATGAACAGAGTTGTTGCAGGATTAGAAGGGTGCGCTGTTTACCTTGACGATGTGGTGTGTTATGCTGATACTTGGGCCACACATTTATCACGCATTCGTGCACTGTTTGAGCGGTTGGTGGCAGCAACACTCACAGTCAATTTGGCAAAATGCGAGTTTGCACAAGCCACCGTAGTTTATTTGGGTAAGGTGGTGGGACAAGGCCAAGTGCGGCCGGTAAGGGCTAAGGTCTTGGCCATAGATACGTTTCCACCTCCGGTCACCAAAAAGGAAATAATGAGATTTTTGGGGATGATTGGTTATTACCGCAGTTTCTGTTGTAATTTTTCATCCGTTGTCGAGCCTCTCACTAACCTACTGAAAGGGTCTGTGAAGTTTGAATGGACTGCTGAGTGTCAGCAGGCTTTTGATAATGCCAAGTTGCTGTTGAGTTCTGCGCCTGTCCTGGCGGCGCCAAAAATGGATCAACCGTTTCAGCTCCAGGTTGACGCGAGCCTGGTGGGGACAGGTGCAGTACTCCTGCAAAAAGATGAGAATGGCGTCGATAGGCCTGTCTGTTATTTCTCGCGGAAATTCAACAAGCATCAATTTAACTATTCTACCATTGAAAAGGAGACTCTGGCCCTTATATGGGCGCTCCAACACTTTGATGTTTATGTGGGTGGTGGGGTGCATCCTGTTGTGGTCTTTTCGGATCACAATCCTCTTACCTTTCTTCACTCACTTAGAAATGCAAATCAACGGCTTATGCGATGGGCACTCTTTTTACAACCGTATAGACTAGTCATTCGGCACATCAAGGGTACCGAAAATGTAATGGCTGATGCCTTGTCCCGGGCATTAGATGAGTAACCTATCTTGTTTCTTAAATAGCTGCCCAGGCACCAACATCTACTGGGTGCTGGGATTAGGTGGTGGTGGTTGAGAATTTGTCACTTTGCTTATGTTTGTGGGATAGCCTACTGTTGGTACGTTCCAGGTTTGCACCTGGTGCTTTAGGCACTGTTTGTTTATTATAATTTCAGCTTATTATTATTATGACAAATTTCCAGAGACCCGTGGTTATGGGTCTCTGTTTTGTGGGGGGAGTGATGTCACGCCCGGCTTGTCCATGCTGGGTCTGCCTCACTCTACCTGGCTTGTTTGTTATGGTTTTCTGTTTCTCTTCCTACTGGTCTGCAGGGGGAGCCGTTTTGGGTTAGCCTGACGCTTACTGGGTTGCTGATTGGAGGAAGATTAAAAGCAGTTCCTCCGCGGTGGCTCGGCCTCTCTATTGCTGCTCTGGCCTTCAGACATTGGGGGGCTGGCTGCAGCCCGTTTTCACCTCTTCTCGCACCTCTGCTTTTACACTGCTCTACATTGCTGACGTACACCACACTCATGATTTGACTTAAACATGGACTGATAACTTAACCGTTAGTATTTATTTAATAAATTATTGTTTGAGACATATTATCGGTGTGGACTCCCCTATGTCATTTCTGCCTTGAGTCAGGTAGTTGTGACACACACACATACACACAGACAAACAAACATAAACTCAGATAAACAAACAAACACACACACACACGCGTCATCTTTTCATATTTGAACAAACAGCTTCTCTGTGAGCGGTGCACGCAGGAGGCACCCGATGACGAGGGCACATAGCACATACATCAGTCTGTCAGCCAGAGCAGCTGGTCTGCAGATTACACTGAGCCACTGCTGGCCCACACCTCAGCCGGACTACAGCCACAACCGGCCCGGATCTGGCCCAAAGCCACAGCTGTAGCGGGAGGAACCGTTAAAGGGCCATTACATGAGAATCAGTCTGATTGCCGTGCAGCCTGGAGATGGATAATGTGTGTGTGTGTGTGTGTGTGTGTGTGTGTGTGTGTGTGTGTGTGTGGGTGTGTGTTTATGTGAGTGTGTGCGTGTGTGTTTGTTTATGTGAAATGTGTGTGGGTGTGGGTGTGGGTGTGTGTCAAGAGATGGATCGTGTGCTCATGGCTGTAGCCAGACATAACAATCATGATTATGGAGCCATACAAATACACAGCTTTGAAAGAATTGGCTTTTAAATCTTCTCTCCCTCATTCTTTCTTTCTCTCTCTGTCTCTCTCTCTCTGTCTATGTCTATCTCTCTGTCTCTCTCTCTCTTTGTCTATCTCTCTGGCTTGCTGAGAAGAATTGAACTGTGATGTTTGTGTGAAGGAAGACAGAATGAAGGGGAGTGTGGCTGTGTGTTTGTTGAATCAATAATTCATCTTTTAGCTTGAATGGGGCGGCCATTGAAAGCCCACAGACAAACTCGTTGCCATCTGTTTCAATGAAATATTTAGCTGTGGCCTAGCGTAGCAGCGGCTCATTTGAGTAATGACGTGCCTACTAGCTCTGGCCTGGCCATTACATGGGATTCAGTCACGTTACGTCTGGGCGTAGAGTGTCGCAGCGTCCCAGAGTTTGATTCAACACCCCTTTCATTATTCACATGGATCCCAAAACTGTTTTTTCTTTTGCGGTTAGAAGCCGCCGTCTGAACTCAGGTTTCTAGTTTGTTCAGGAAGCTCAGAGCGCTATTCAAAGTCCACACAAGCACTTAAGTAAACACTAAAGATCTGAATGGCAGTACACTTAGAGGGGTACTGCATTGTAAGACATTATTTATGCGTAACCTGGAGTCATGCATACATAGTGACATTTAAACCCTATCCTTTGTCAAGTCTGGGTTCAAGAGAGAGCTATCGGATGTCTTTTTCAGTGTGAGTATACCAAGCTTATTGTTCCAAGTCTTTCAAGTTCAAGGGTTAAGGCTTGTGCCAATGAATCACTCCTCCCATATCTATTAGCCCCATGACTCACACACACAGAGCTTTGACTCACCTGTCGTCTATTCCGCTGCTGCAGTATTTCTGCTTTGTTCCACTGTTACAGTGTTTCCATGGTATGCATTTGTTGTAGTGTTTCCATGGTGTTCCTTTGTTACAGTGTTTCCATGGTGTGCATTTGTTGTAGTGTTTCTTTCCATGGTGTGCATTTGTTGTAGTGTTTTCCACGGCGTTCCTTTGTTGCAGTGTTTCCATGGTTTATGTACGGAGCTGTGTATTTAGGTAACCTCACTCCCTGACCACTTAAGATACATGCTAGCAACAGACAGTACCACTGATGGGGTTTAGTCACAATGTGTGTATGAAATTTGTATGAGAGAGAGAGAGAGAGAGAGAGAGGGAGAGAGAGAGAAGTTTAGTGCATTTTGCACACGTGGGTGTTTAGGGCTTATGGTTTCACGCTGTGTGTGTGTGTGTGTGTGTGTGTGTATGTGTGTGTGTGTGTGTGTAGGCCCCCAAATCACACACAAGTAGGGTACGTTGAAACCAAGCACAAACACAAACTCATAACTGCATGCAAATGCCTAGCTCCTGCCCAAAACAAACTGTGAGTGCTTCCCTATAAAGACAGGATTAATAATGCAGTAATTTGCCGTAATTTAGTGGAGATAAATAATGCATCCCAGTGAGCTGCATATAATTTCTGACAGGGGGATGTCAATAAATCATAATTTGAGCTTTGCGCAGGATCTCATCCAGCGTGCGTGTGTGTGTGTGTGTGTGAGAGAGAGAGAGAGAGAGAGAGAGAGAAAGTGTGTGTGTATGTGTGTGTGTGTGTGTGTGTGTGTCAGTGAGAGCGCCGTGGTAACGAGGTGACTCGGCTTGTGCATTCATCACGCTTTAACTCAGTTTCACGTCCTCCTTGTTTGGGGACGTTCGGGAGGATCTGCTGATGCGCGGTTTACAGTGCAAGTTGAGATGGAGAGAGAACGTCAATACATTATTACCAGAGACGGTGACTGTGATTTCCCTTGGGATAGATAAAGTATTATCTTCTTTAAGGTGTTTTTTTATCTGGGGGGGGGGGGGGGGGCGGGGGTGGCTCTGACGCATCTGACGCAAAAACAGCATTACATTCGGGTCCAAGTGCCCACAAGGACTTTCAATTTTTCTATTTCTCCTCACGTCTCTTTTCCGGTCACTCTTCACTGTCCAATCTGAACAAAGGCAAAACGACCAAACACATATAAATGTCTAGTAATGGCTGGCCACTGTTCCACCAACAACATCAAGTTCATGAGTATCCACAGATGCCCCATGCTAATTAGAATATGCATCTGTAGCAGACATCCCAACCTGCAAAAAGGAATTTCAGGGAGGTGAAACGTTTGTGGAGTTTGGTGTAAAATGTAAAAAATACTTTCATTTTTGGGGCTTCTGCCATGTCGCTCCTGTTCCTAGATACACTGAACTGATCCATTTGGTTCGGGACAAGAGATAAAAAACACCCCCATGCTGAAGATTGATTAGTTGACTTCCCGAAACAGGCCAATCAGGATGCTACATGAGGCACACACGCACACTATCACACACACTCGCACAGTCTCTAGCTACCTCTCCCTCTCTGTCGTGCGCACACTACACAGATGCTTACGCGGTCTGGAGCACAGTCTGTGTTGTGTGCGCAGTCTTGCTCGCTTGCTCTAGATTGCGGGAGATTTGAATTAGTTTGCGGGCATCAGGGAGCCACTATCAATATGCAGGAGACTCCCGGAACTTCCGGGAGACTTGGTGTCTGCTAGCGTGCAATACCATGCTTTGGATGAGGGAATCTGCTGAACGACAACATGCCAGAGAGAGAGAGAGAGAGAGAGAGAGAGAGAAACATAGTCAAAGTAAAATGACAAAAGGCCCTTGAAAAATGTTTGGTTCAAGAGTCATTGAGGAACGATTTGTCCACTATTCCAGACATAACGCTAGATGCCCTGTCAGGGTTGTACATTATACTCCAGACATAACGCTAGATGCCCTGTCGTGGTTATATACTCCAGACATAATGCTAGGTGCCCTGTTGGGGTTGTACAGTATACTCCAGACATAACGCTAGATGCCCTGTCAGGGTTGTATAGTTGTACGCACAATCCATTTGCTTTGTCTGTCAATAGGTGTTGCTGAGCTGCATCAGTAGGGATGCACTGCTATGCACATAGGGACGCTGCTCATCCTCCAGTGCACTTCGAGGAAATTTGGAGGACACTTTTACAGGACAGGACTAAAGTCTGACACCTGGTCACATCTACAGTCTGGTCACAGCCTGTATAGACTGGACACAGATTGAGTGAGTTTGCAAAGGGCTGGAGATATTGCACCGTCACTGTCACTCATGCACCAGATACGGACAGGAAGTCAACAAGGCTTGTATTCAAAGTCTGTTGCACGGTCAAGTTCATGTAGTTTGCTGTCATGTGCTCATAAAATTAATAAGTAATGACATAATTATTGTGCTTAAGAGCCAGGCCAGCTCAACCTTTAAAAAAAAAAAAATGTGTGTGGGAACGCACTGTCCACTGTTGTACTGTAGGATTATATTGGCCACAGCGTTAAAGGATTATGGTCATGTAAGGTTGGCCTACAACAGCCCAGACTGCCACCTTACACTAATCAATTAAAGGCCCCAGGAACATGCTTCCGCTCCTGTAGAACTCTCATGATATCGATCTGACTTCAGTCATTATCTCTTAGGTATTAAATAGTTTGAAAAGTACAATGTATGATGTCGGCATTAGTCTGAATGTACAGTATGTGTCTCAATGTATGCATATGATGATGACACACTTGGCATATACTGTACTTATAATGATACCATATATTTGACTATTGCTAATACTAATTAATGAAGGCAAATATTTTCCTTCATTAAGGTTTGTATTTTTCCTCAGCTTCTAGTGTGATTTTAATTAATTGAGAAAAGGTGCACACAAAATGGCAAACACTTAAAAAAAAACACCCACCCTAATCTTGGAGAGATTTATGTGCTGGTGTAGCTGACAGAGTGAGACGTTATGATGAGTATTACCTGTGAGGGTAGACTCCATTAGCAATAGGCAGGTAAAGCCTACCTTACATTGACAGACTTTGCAAAGATTTGGAAAAGATTTTTGAAAGACTACAGTCTCAGACCCTCTCACATCTAAAGACAATTCATTGAGTTTTTAGTCACAGTCTAGTCACAGGCCAGTCTCAGATTAGGATTTTGCAAAGACTGTGGGTCACTATTTACAAGACTGCTGCTAGATTCCTTCAAATTATTTCCATCGTGCAATAGGCTACACGTCATCATTCACAGGAAATCACATGATAGCCTACTCATATCAAAGTATTTTTTTCGCGTTTCTGCAGCATTGTTTGATGTGTGACATCACTAACAGATATAGAGTTGTTCTGTCTCGTAGAATAGCCGACTAATAAATTATAAGAAATGAAATAACAAATAATCATATAGGCTACAGCTGTCGCCTGTTTTGCCCCTTCCTGTTTTCGTGTTCGCGAGAGGTTACTATTGGTTTTTAATGTTCACGTCACTATTTGCATGAGCCACGACTGAAAAGACTTCCGATAATATCAAACATGTTTGATATTGTCGTAACGGCAAAACTAGAGAAAGACTGCCTCCGACGGACTTAAAACCGCTAAGATTGGCACCTTACACTAAACGATTTAGATGACGGGAGCGCGCTGCGATTCTAGCACAACTCTCAAGATTTCCGCCCGATTTTGGAAATTTAGTCGCCGACTGTTAAAACAGGCCAAAATCGTGCAATGTAAGCCAGCCTTAAGCCTGCTGCCAAGAGGAGGCGTTTTAGCTGCCTTGATACATTTATGTTCCAATTACCTGCCTCATTTACAGCAATTAGTGAAATATGGCGGAGGCTGCTGATACGCCCCACTGGAGCAGGACTCTTTGACGGTAGACACGTCTGTGTTAAGCTCACACGCGTCGCTTTCGCCTCATTATCAGCGCCATCATTGGCCTTAGAATTCATTTGGGATTGAGAAATAGATTCTGATTTGATCGCTTGCAGCTTCATTTGTATTTTTTACTCGATTTATTTATTTATTTGTGGTTAGTCAATTCAGATTCTGCTTCTTAGTTCTTTATTTCACAACTGTAGCCTACAGAGTATTTCGGTTTTCTGTTTTTGTTGTTTTCTATCACCGACCTCTTCAGGTCTATGAGCTCAGCCCTGGTGTACTGTATTTCAGAGCGCCAGTCGTACACTCGTAAACTCCCACACACCCCCAGTCCCAGTGCGCCTCATCTCCCCATCTCTGCACACACACACAGACACACACGCACGCACGCACGCGCGCGCGCAACACACACACACACACACACACACACACACACACACACACACACACACACACACACACACACACACACACACACCTCCTCATGACAGTGTAGGAGTTTTTAATTATTCTCAGCTCTCTGTTGCTTTGGTGGAATAAAAGACTTCACAAAAAGTTTTCCATAATACATTCAGTTTAACTTGATTCATTACAACTCTTGTTATCCAGCAGAAGATCCCGTTCTGATGATTGTTTTAGAAGAAATGGCTAAGCCTGAGCTTGGCACCGCATCAGACAGAGAGATCATGCTGATGTTTATGTTTACATGTTTACTGCTT
>NC_085017.1:5897935-5910435 GCF_963854185.1 Sardina pilchardus
ACATAAACACATGCACACACACACACACACACACACACAAATACACACACACACACACATGCTGTCCCACACTGCTGAGGCCGTGTCAGGAGTAAGGAGGACATGGTGTGTCCTTGCTCTACCTCTTAGCTTGTGCCCTCATCTCTCCGGCCTGCATGCTTTTACTCCCCCTGATCCCAGTGTGTCTCTCTCTCTCTGTGCGTGCATGTGTGTGTCTCTCTCTCTCTTTCTCTCTCTCTCTCTCTCTGTGCATGTTTGTGTGTGTATACGTGTGTGTGTGTGTGTGTCTTTCTCTCTGTGCGTGCATATGTGTGTGTGTCTCTCTCACTTTCTCTCTCTCTCTATCTCTCTGTGCATGCTTGTGTGTATGAGTGTGTGTCTCTCTCTCTGTGCGTGCATGTGTGTGTGTGTCTCTCTCTCTCTCTCTTTCTCGTGCGTCTGTGTCAAGGTTTCCAGCCGACTACAGCTGGAAATTAAGCTGTACCACTAATAGTTGTGTGGCAGGAAAAAAAAATATATGCACAGACAGAAGAAAACTTTGCGACACTTTGCGTAAGCAGCACAGCAGAGCATGTTCTTACCATGAAGAATGTGTGTGTGTGTACACTACCACCGCTTGGGATAAATACAGAGGGGAAAATATCCTTCAGGGCAAATAGAGTCACTTAACTTGCCTTTTATCTTTTATGGTTTATTGTATTGTCAATATTGTGTGTGTGTGCGTGTGTGTGTGTGTGTGTGTGTGGGGGGGGGGGGGTTGGAGAGCTGTCTTATACCTCACTTGTCAGACGATTCAATTTCACCGTCTATGACCTCCTGGACCAGACTGCACAGCTAATAAGGAAGCTCGTCCAGCCCTACAAAACAACTCTCTTTCACATCTCTCCTCAGGTCAAGTGTTAGTGCTGGCTGTGAAGTTGCCTGATTTTTTAATGACACAGGGTGGAAATGGATTTTTCTATTGATGTTGCATTGTGTTTTAATAGTTGTTTGTTAATCTCTGGCATTAATTAGTTTTGGCTGGTTCCATTACAATACTTGATCGCTATTACATCAACACATGACAGTATGAGGGAGTGACAGGCCAAAGATAATACATTGAAGTGAGTGTAGCTTTCGGCTTTAGTTTTAGCATACAAATACTCATAGGTACTTATGCGCACACACACACACACACACACAAACAGACACATGGACACACAAACACACACACGCACACACACTGCTGCACACCAGGGAATGTAGGCTTGTATTTGCATATGAGCTAGACACCATAACCACATCAGATGGTCCTTTTTCTGGTCTGCTCAATCGATTGCTTTAATGCAATTTGTCTGTTTCCTGCACTGAATACAGGCAAGACAGTCCACACTGAAACATCAGCAGGAGATTAGCAAACCTGCACTGGCACACACACACACACACACACACACACACACACACACATACACAGACAGACACACACACACACACACACACACACACACACACACACACACACACACACACACAAACAGACAAAGAAACTAGAACACACACACCGACAAACACTCACACCGACAAACAAACAGAGGAGAAAGACTAAAGCTACTTGAAAGACAACTATGAGGTCATGCAATCCGCTGTATTATACACTGGCTGCACTTCAGACACGAGTGATAACCTCTCCCGGACCACAACCCCCTGCCCTAAGACCAGAAACCAGCGTCGTTTAACACAACACGTGTGCATGTGTGTGTGCTATAACCTTTCCTCTGCCCCCATGGCCAGTTCCTCCAGGCATGCAACCCTTGTCGTTTAATACAATGTGTGTGTGTGTGTGTGTGTGTGTGTGTGTGTGTTTGTGTGTGTGTGTGTGTGTGTGTGTGTGTGTGTGTGTGTGTGTGTGTGTGTTATAACAAGCCCTTGTCGTTAAACACCACTCTGAACACCAAGTAACGACTCATTCAGGGCCTTGATCCCGAACCACAACCCCCTGTCCTCAGACCAGAAGCCAGCGTTGTTTAACACAACACGTGTGCATGTGTGTATGTGTGTGTGTGTGTGTGTTATAACAAGCCCTTGTCGTTAAACACCACTCTGAACACCAAGTAATGACTCATTAAGAGCTTTGATCAGAAGCTGTCGCCAGGGTAACGCCGCTGTGGCCACCGAAGACATCTCAGTTAGCCACCGGGCTGGACGCTGACAGCTTTAAGCAGTGTTATGGACGGCCTCTGGCCAGACCCCGACACCGGACGCCAGTGGAGTGAGAAGGGTTGTCCTCACCTTGTGCCCGGCCAGTTTAATGGCCGAGAAACTTGCTGAAGCTTCCTCTTTCAGCACAGAGACAGCAAGGAAGTGTGAGCTGACCTTTATGGTGGAGGGAGGGAGGGAGAGAGCGAGAGAAGGGAGGGAGGGAGAGAAAGAGAGAGAGAGAGAGAGAGGGAGTGTGAGTGGAGGGAGGGAGGTAGGGAGAGAGAGAGAGAGGGGAGGGAAGGAGGGAGGGAGAGAGAAGAGTAGAGAGAGAGGTGGGGGAGAAAGAGAGAGGTGGTGTCTTGGGGGTGTTGACCAAATAAAAGCGGGGTAGTGGAGCACAGTGCTGTGGCTTGTCCACGAGGAAATACTGAATGAGAAGTGATGCTTCACATAGACAGGGAAGCAAGAGGGATTATTGTGACAGGAGATAACATTTTAATAGCTTTTAATCTTCACTGGAGCTCCACCTTTTAATGGAAAACTTTACTGGGAGTGTAACAACCATGTCGAGACCCACCTTGAGGCAACCATCCACTCACACACACACACACACACACACACACACACACATACACACACACACACACACACACACACACACACACACACACACACACACACACACACACACACACACTCACCAGCCCATGGTAAACAAATATCAGCCCTACATGGAGTCTCCGCACCTTCTCCCCCACTGGAGGCCACGAGGGAGAACTTCAAATGACCAGTGAGTGGCCAGTCGGAGGTGGACAGAGGAGCAATGCGAGGCCACACTCCCACAATTCAGTTGGGCAAAGCCTGACGCCAGCCCATGAAAAGTGAATGAGAAGCGTCAACGACGAAGCCCCCACCACGTCCGTGAGAACGGGGCCGTTACAGAAGATGACCTTACCCCAGTCCTCTATGGTCCAGTCCTCTATGGTCCTTTGTGAGCCTCAGCCTGGCTGCTCTTTGCTTCTCATTGATGAAGGGCTTTTTCTCTAGCTTCACACAACTTGATCCCTGCTCCTACGAGCCCGCTTTGAACCATTCTCACCGTGCACTTCACCCCCGCTGCCATTTGCCGTTCTTTCTGCAGGTCACTTGCGGTCATCCTCTGGTTGCGGAGTGACATTCCAATGAGTTGACGGTCAGTGGAGAGTCGTGTTCTCCCTCTGCCGTCAGTAGCAGTGGCTTGACCTTCAGCTTGACTTTGTTCTTATGAACCGGCCTCGTAGAAATGTGAAGGATGGAAGCCACCTGACGCTCACTGTGTCCCTCTACCAGCAAAGCCACAGCGTAACCGGTCGTTTCCTCACTAAAAAGTTGTCTTTTTCCACTCTCAAAGGTTTCTTTTCAGCTGTTTTGGTCAATAGTGCTATTTTGATTCCAATTACTTTTGAGGTACTACTCACAGTTTTTGCTATCCAGCTAGTCCTATTGCAAAAGCATAGTGATGACCACAGCAGTGTTTTTTTTTTTTTTTTTTAAATACTTTTCCTGATTGAAAAATGTTTGTTCATTTAATCAGAATCTCATTAGGGAGAATAAGGTGTGCTTGTGTTGGAATTCAGTGGCTGTGTAAGGGATAATCAGCGACACGCCGTGCGTTTATTCACGATATTCCGTAGCCAACAATGGGCGTCACTAGCCTGGGTGTTCCCATCCTGCCTTGCACGGTTATTTGATTCACGCTGCTAAGGCAGTCTGGAAACTACCACCCTAATTTTTGCCTGAGTTAGGGGACCAATCACAGAACGGGAGAAAGCAAGACGATGATGAGCTATGCACAGAAGCATTTGATAGATATCCATGGCACCCAATGACCGGATCTGGGCATTTTTTCAAATACGAGAAAATGAGCGTCTGGCAGGGCGTCGCCATAACGCTTCAGCATTCAGAAAACGGTTATCTATTTATCTATGTATCTATTTTAACTTGACGGTTAACATTGCTTAACATATTATAATGCATAGTAAACTTTTCTATTTTATATTGGTTATATATGATGTAGTATATCCATGCTAAGGGCAGAATCGTCAACACTTCGAAAGAAATTTAAGTTGAAGCATATTCTAGTTAGCGAACTGAGAACGCATGTAAACAGAATGAACGGAAATTGAAAACAGTACAGATTTCCGGGTTACGGAATAAGGTGAATAGGAAAACAATGCACGTTCAAAGTGGTAATAAGGCCCCGACGCCACAGGCAGAGACACACATTTAATTTATGCCCGTGCTTGTAGAACTATTTTTCCCCAGACACATTTCAACCCATTTCACAAACTGCGGTTACTAGTTCTAAATGGATGGTTGTTACGGCCAAAAGCCAGTCGTTAGTTCTATCTCTCCCGTTGTCAAGCAAGCACATCTCAGGATTCTGATGAACGTTAACTTTGAAAGATCGCTATTTGTCATAGCCTACTGCCACCCAACTAGCTAAAAGCCACCTCTGTCATATGCTAAACACTATGTTTTGAACATCTGTATTTTACAGCTTGGACGCAACTTGACAGTTCATTTAAATTTCACAACGAGTTTGGCAAATTAATATTATATATTATTATATAAGTGTGATACGCCCCAAAAAAAGGAACTACTTTATACATAGATTTCTCGAAAACATGCGCGCGCACGCAAGGGGCAGAAAGCACCATGAACAGCATTAAGCAGCTGCTCTCCGTGAAAAGATTAAAATGAATTTTAGTGCCGAAAACAGCACTATTCGAAATGACGATGGTTAGAGAATGTTCAGGAATGTAAAGTAATGCATATATTTGCCAGAAACCACCAAAACCGCCAAAAAACGAACGACAAACGAACGACAAACTCTGAAATAAGCTCATAAATGAGATGTTATCATCATTTAGACAACAGTGGCATACAAAAAATGCCTATTATAGCGTACAGCAGCTGGTTATTAGGTTAACTTTATAACGTTAAGACCGGCCATTCGGTGTCTTCTGCCCCGTGGGTGCGCGCGCATCTAGTTTTGTTAGTAAACAGGAAATCTGTGTATAGCTGTGCGAATATCGAAAGTTAATGCACGTTCCAAATAGTGCATCACGATAGGTTATTTGACCGAGCAGTGGAAGGGATAATGTATAGAACGCTACGCTTCGGGGTTCTGTTCATCCTGTCGTTATTTTCCGATAATGACCGGCGTTCTATACATTATCACGCTTATTATACGGCTACTTGCCAAAACGAGAAAAGAAACTTAACTCAATGTGTCTTTAGCAATGACTTGGCTACCGTTTTGTGGCTTCTGCTAGAACTAGCAAAATAAATAGTTTGCCACAGTTGACAGTTGTTAGGTGTTGCCTGGCAACATACTTAGTAGCCGAGTGTCAATGTAATTCCATTGCAACCAGCGAACAGATTTGTTGCGGATTGATATGAAAGACGTGAATTAAAAGCGCAAAACCCGTTGCCATTGGCAGCGGTCATTATACCTTCGGAGCGGTGATTATGTAAGGGATAATGTATAGAACGCCGGTCATTATCGGAAAATAATTCCCGACAGGATGAACTGAACCCCAACGCGCAGCGGAGGGGTTTTGCTTCGTCCTGAAGGGAATTATTTTCCGATAATGACCGGCGTTCTATACATTATTGCGCTTATGATACGGCTACTTGCCAAAACGAGAAAATAAACTTATCTCAATGTGTCTTTAGCAATGACTTGGCTACCGTGTCGTGGCTTCTGCAACAACTAGCGGAGTGAACCCGTTGCCATTGGCAGCGGTCATTATACCTTCGGAGCGGTCATTATGCAAAAATAACTGACCGGTAGAACGTTGGAGAGGCCCATTCAAAGTGAATGGGAGCTCCCTCAACATTCTAGAGAGCCGTATACGCTCGACCGGAGCCGCGTCACACAGAGCAGGTTGTTGTAGTATATCCATGCTAAGGGCAGAATCGTCAACACTTCGAAAGAAATTTAAGTTGAAGCATATTCTAGTTAGCGAACTGAGAACGCATGTAAACAGAATGAACGGAAATTGAAAACAGTACAGATTTCCGGGTTACGGAATAAGGTGAATAGGAAAACAATGCACGTTCAAAGTGGTAATAAGGCCCCGACGCCACAGGCAGAGACACACATTTAATTTATGCCCGTGCTTGTAGAACTATTTTTCCCCAGACACATTTCAACCCATTTCACAAACTGCGGTTACTAGTTCTAAATGGATGGTTGTTACGGCCAAAAGCCAGTCGTTAGTTCTATCTCTCCCGTTGTCAAGCAAGCACATCTCAGGATTCTGATGAACGTTAACTTTGAAAGATCGCTATTTGTCATAGCCTACTGCCACCCAACTAGCTAAAAGCCACCTCTGTCATATGCTAAACACTATGTTTTGAACATCTGTATTTTACAGCTTGGACGCAACTTGACAGTTCATTTAAATTTCACAACGAGTTTGGCAAATTAATATTATATATTATTATATAAGTGTGATACGCCCCAAAAAAAGGAACTACTTTATACATAGATTTCTCGAAAACATGCGCGCGCACGCAAGGGGCAGAAAGCACCATGAACAGCATTAAGCAGCTGCTCTCCGTGAAAAGATTAAAATGAATTTTAGTGCCGAAAACAGCACTATTCGAAATGACGATGGTTAGAGAATGTTCAGGAATGTAAAGTAATGCATATATTTGCCAGAAACCACCAAAACCGCCAAAAAACGAACGACAAACGAACGACAAACTCTGAAATAAGCTCATAAATGAGATGTTATCATCATTTAGACAACAGTGGCATACAAAAAATGCCTATTATAGCGTACAGCAGCTGGTTATTAGGTTAACTTTATAACGTTAAGACCGGCCATTCGGTGTCTTCTGCCCCGTGGGTGCGCGCGCATCTAGTTTTGTTAGTAAACAGGAAATCTGTGTATAGCTGTGCGAATATCGAAAGTTAATGCACGTTCCAAATAGTGCATCACGATAGGTTATTTGACCGAGCAGTGGAAGGGATAATGTATAGAACGCTACGCTTCGGGGTTCTGTTCATCCTGTCGTTATTTTCCGATAATGACCGGCGTTCTATACATTATCACGCTTATTATACGGCTACTTGCCAAAACGAGAAAAGAAACTTAACTCAATGTGTCTTTAGCAATGACTTGGCTACCGTTTTGTGGCTTCTGCTAGAACTAGCAAAACTAGATGTACCGCAAAGCGATACACAATATGACCGCCGCTCAGTCCTGCACATTCTCTCCGCAAATATCAATCACGCTTGTGTTTCCATCGCCTACTCCATCCCTACTGCAACTTTTATGTATGTAAATGAGTGTGTGCATGTGTGCGCTTGCTTTTGTGTATGAGTGCTTCTCTGTCTAGTGTGAGTGTGTGTCTGCTTGTGTGTGTGTTTAATGTGTCTCTGAGTATATGTTCACTGTGTTCTCTGCCGTCACTGTCACTCCAATATCAGATAACACACACACACACACACTCACATGCGCGCGTGTGCACACACACACACACACACACACACACACACACAAACACACATACACAGGCACACACTCACACACACACACTCGCACACACACACACACACACACACACACAAACACACACACACAGGCACACCCATAGAGAGAGAGAGAAAGAGAGAACACACACAGAATACACACAGATAACACAGACACAGAGAGAGAGAGAGAGAGAGAGAAAGAAAGAGAACACACACAGAACATGCACATACACACATATACACACATGCAAACACACAGATGGGCACACAGAAACGCACCCACACACTATAGTACATCACACACACACTCACTTCTCAGCTCCGGTGGTCTCACAAAATGTACTCAAAGATGTGTGTGTGCATGTGTGTGTGTGTGTGTGTGTAGGTGTGTGTGTGTGTGTGTGTAAGGGTGTATGTGTGCATGCGTGTGGGCGTGTTTGTGCATGTGTTTGTATAATGTTTTATGTACATGTGTGTATGTAGTGGTGCGTGTGTGTGTAGGTATGTGTGTGTGTGTGTGTGTGTATTTATGTGTGTGTGTGTGTGTGTGTGTGTGTGTGTGTGTGTTCCTGCATGTTTGTTGCACCCAGAGCAACCATTCTCTTTTAAAACATATTTGGAAACTAGTTGATTAAAGGTTTCTAATGGTGTCACTTATATGTTTCTAGGACAAAAACTAGCAGAGATTGAGATGTTTGGAACAGTTTTTGAAATCCCCAGGGGGGGCTTTAGACTCCAGATAATACCACCATCTACTGGCCGATGGGTATACAGTCCTGAATGTACACATAAATCCATTTATTTTTTTAGCCCCCCATGGATGAAATTCCACAAAACTTGGCTTACTCCCAGAGGGTGTCAGGTTAATCATACACATGAAATTTGGTGCAGTTCATAACATCTCATCTGAAGATATGGGCAATTAAAGCAATATTACATTGCATTTTCAATTTTTACGATGGGGGGGCAAATCACAAATGACTGGTTATAAGCTAAGTTGATGCAAGCTCTAGAGAACAACATACCATAAACATTTTGTCATCCTCGGTGCCACGGTTCAGGTAGTTATGTAGGAAAAACTGTCATTTTTGGGCTTCGGGCGGGGGCAGCGCGGGGGTGGAGTGACCCCCGGGGACGAAACGAAAATTTTCCATAGAACTCTACTGGGGCTACATGCCCACCAAGTTTCATGCGCTCCGGTGTTACGGTGTCCCGGGAATCGTTGACGAAAAATGACGGGAAAAAAGAAAAAAAAAAAAAAAAAAAAAAAAAAAAACTTTGACAACAACTATATGACCGCTTCGCTAGCTACGCTAGCGGCGGTCATAATAAATAGTTTGCCACAGTTGACAGTTGTTAGGTGTTGCCTGGCAACATACTTAGTAGCCGAGTGTCAATGTAATTCCATTGCAACCAGCGAACAGATTTGTTGCGGATTGATATGAAAGACGTGAATTAAAAGCGCAAAACCCGTTGCCATTGGCAGCGGTCATTATACCTTCGGAGCGGTGATTATGTAAGGGATAATGTATAGAACGCCGGTCATTATCGGAAAATAATTCCCGACAGGATGAACTGAACCCCAACGCGCAGCGGAGGGGTTTTGCTTCGTCCTGAAGGGAATTATTTTCCGATAATGACCGGCGTTCTATACATTATTGCGCTTATGATACGGCTACTTGCCAAAACGAGAAAATAAACTTATCTCAATGTGTCTTTAGCAATGACTTGGCTACCGTGTCGTGGCTTCTGCAACAACTAGCGGAGTGAACCCGTTGCCATTGGCAGCGGTCATTATACCTTCGGAGCGGTCATTATGCAAAAATAACTGACCGGTAGAACGTTGGAGAGGCCCATTCAAAGTGAATGGGAGCTCCCTCAACATTCTAGAGAGCCGTATACGCTCGACCGGAGCCGCGTCACACAGAGCAGGTTGTTAGCGCCACGCCCCTTTTTAGGGGAAACAAGCCCTCAGAACAACCCTGAAACAAGCCAAAGTGAACGGTGTTGTTCACGGTCACTGATCTATAACGAATAACTAACTTATTATTTATAGATCAGTGTTCGCGGTAGACAGACATGCCGAGAAGTTGCTGTGTGGTTGGGTGTACCAACCACAAAGCTAAGAACCCCTAACATTAGGCTACACCAAAAATTAATCAGACCAACGAAAACGGAAATCTAGGCTAACACTTGGCTTGACAGAAATTATCATATGTTGGAATTATCTAACGAACATACTTTACATCCAAGCCTGTCAGTCAACTGCACAACATTACAATTAAAATAAGAGGCCAAAAATACAGGAAAACAATTTAGTAATTTAACTGGAGATTCAATGAGATAAGAGTATGTCTGGGTATGACACTGGCCACTGCTACTGCTAGCAGGCTACTCGGGAGACCGAAGGGACATGTTTTTACTTTGATTGAATTAAGCTTTTGAATGTATTTTTCACGGTCAACGACCGGCAAAGTGGTAATATATTGAGTTGTCCTATTGATTCGCTGTGTTTTCTGTTATCATTTACCCCTACGATTTCGGTACGAATTAAGTTTATTGACCCTAATTTGCATTGGAGTTAATGAGAGACGTTGTTTGTTTCCCCCCAAAAGGGGCTGGAACGTTTCTCGCAAGTCAAGTTCCCGGATGTGCCGGTCTAACGTATAATAAGCAAAAGTAACCGGACGCAGAACGTTGGGGAGGCCCATTCAAAGTGGGAGCTCCCTCAACATTCTAGAGAGCCGTATAATAAATTTATATAATGTTCATAATGCCTGATATAGCACTGAAACTATATAGCCGTTGACTTTATATGATTGTCCTGATGTAGTATTGTAATGTTATGGAATACAGGAAGAGCTGATAGTTGCATCAACTCCTCCTGACCTTGTCGAAGTGTACTTGAGCAAGACACCTAACCCCAGTGCTCCCGATGAGCAGGTTGGCGCCTTGCATGGCAGCCTCCACCATCGGTGTGTGAATGGGTGAATGTGAGGCATGATATGTAAAGCGCTTTGGGTGCTCGCAGAAGCCGATAGAAGCGCTATATAAATGCAGTCCATTGACCATTTACCATCAAGGTGAAGGAGTGAGTTTGCAGATGGAGGCAAAACGCATTTAGAGCATGTTGATGGAGGCAGGGTTGGTTGGTAGGGACAATGACAATGGACAATGATGGGCAGTGTATGTCCAGTCTGAAGTGGATCCACTTGGAGAATGTTTTTTTTTTTTTTCAAATTTGGTGATTTATCCAAAATGGTCCATTCTGGGCAGAGCCATCTGATGTTCTGTTTACTGTGCGTTTTCTATCTCCTGAAAGCTCTCCTTACACACACACTGGCTCAAAGGACTCCGAACACACACACACTGGCTCAAAGCTCTCCTTACACACACATTAGCTCAAAGCACTCCGTATACACACGTCGCCTCAAAACACACGGTACACACACACACTGGCTCAAAGCACTCCATACACACAATCTGGCTCCAATTTGGCCAATATGGCCGACCAAATTAGGCTTCATTTCTCCAGAGCCAAAGTGCATGATGCCATACTGTCGACAGGCATGTTTTACAGGCACTGAAGCCTGCAGAGGGGGGAAGCGGTGAATGAATTGGGGTGATAGAAGTGGAGAGAGAGGGTGGAGAGGGCAGATAAGGGCATGTACCAGGGGCAGGATTGAAAGAGGAGGGTGAGAGTGCAGAGAGGGGGGCTAGGAGAGGTGGTAGGGGCTGTAAAGATGATGGTAGGGCAGATAGGAGCATGTACTTGGGGCAGGATGAACTGCTAAGGGTGAGAGTGCAGAGAGAGAGAGAGGGGGGGGGGGTAGATGTGGTAGTAAAGATAGGGGCATGCACCGGGAGCAGGATTGAAAGTGGAAGGTGAGAGTGCAGAGAGGGGGTAGGGGGGTAGGTGGTTAACCTTGAATGGGAGGGTTAGTAGGAGTGTGGATATGACTGTAGAGTTGAAAGGGGAATTAATATTGTGACAAAGTGGATGGTTTGCTCTACATTGCAACATGTCGACTACGCCATCTGAGGCCCTTCCCCTCAGAATATTAATTCTATAAGACTGGTTAATGGATTACAAGCTACCAGGCAGCACAGGTTGGGGGTCACAGAAAACCAGAGAGGTGTGTGTCGAAAAATAAACTCTTTCTTTATTATCATTAAAAACATAGGGAGTGAGTTCTCTCCAGTCAACGCCACTAAGGCACTGTCAGACACATACACTGACAAACACATACAAAGGAGGAGAGGTCACAGCCATCTCATCGAAGTATGAACCAGTATGAAAGACAGACACAGTATGTAACCGCACACAGTATGTAACGGCACACACACACACACACACACACACACACACAAGATTGTGCTGTAATAGACTATGGCTGATGGGAAGGTATAGGGAGAGCCAGGAACAGGGCTGGAGCTTACCCAGGGCTGAGGAGTATATCAGGAGAGAGTCTAATGACACACCACACGTGACCATGTCAACACCAAATACACAGATACACCACAGCAGGAGAAGTGTAGGCACACCACCACCGAAATAGCCCGTCACCCAGTTGGTCAGTAGCTCCTGTCAAGGAGAGAGAGGGAGAGATCCATGAAACTAGGCCTACTACAAATACACAATATACACAGTCTGCATTCTCTTGGAGTTCGTCAGTTCGTGAATTGAACACACATTCATTCACTCAGGTCGCTAACCACATATTCTTACAGTGGCTAAAAACACATAGCCAATTAGATAAACAGAACGAAACAAAACAGCAGCGTTCGGAAC
>NC_085017.1:5915435-5917935 GCF_963854185.1 Sardina pilchardus
GCGGGGGGTTTAGAGGTGCCGGTAAAACTGTCGGCATATGCGGATGATGTGACTGTGATGGTCTGCAATGATAATGATGTGTCCTCTGTTCAACAGTCCTTAGTAGTATTTGAGAGAGCATCATCGGCAAAGGTGAACTGGGCAAAGAGTGAAGCTTTGTGGTGTGGGAGGGAGGGAGATGCGCCAAGACTTCCTTGTAACCTAAAATGGAGCCAGAAAGGTTTAAAATTTTTGGGTGTTTTTTTAGGGGATGTTGATTTTCAGTTGAAGAATTGGGAAGGGCTAGTCAACAATTTGTGTGCTCGGTTGTCTAGATGGAAATGGTTGCTACCTCAGCTGTCGTATAGGGGGCGGGTTCTGGTCCTGAATAATCTCATTGCGTCGGCTCTGTGGCACCGGATGTCGGTTCTGGATCCACCAAAGGAGTTGGTGGTGGAGATTCAGCGCATGATGGTGGATTTCTTTTGGTCAGGGCAGCACTGGCTCAAAGCTGCGGTGTTGTACCTTCCGTTGCAGGAGGGGGGCCAAGGTCTCATGGACATAGGAAGCAGAGTGGATGCTTTCCGGCTGCAAGCAGCCCAAAGGCTGCTATATGTCCCTGAGGTCAGCTGGGCACAGACTGCTTGTGCTCTGTTGAGGGAAGCCGGCAGTTTGGGCATGGACAGGCAGCTGTTTTTGATGGACCTGGGCTCTGTGGGACTTACAGGGCTGACCCCTTTCTACCAGTCAGTCCTGAGGGCTTGGACGCTTTTAAACATTCAGGGAAGGAACATTGTACCCAGTATGTGGGTGGGAGAGGAGCCCCTGTTCCATAATACAGCTCTACATGTGGTGGCTTTGCAGTCCCCCGCTTTGAGGGCTGGTTTTCTCCGGGCTGACATCACAAAGCTGAAGCATTTAGTGGTGGGGGGCTCCTGGCGCACTGCGGAGGAGGTGGCACGACTTACTGGGACCGTTTCAGTCCGGTTTGTTGCAAAGATGTTGACGGACATCCGGAGGAGTATCCCGGACGATGTGAAGTGCTGCCTCCTGTCTCCAATGGAGTGCACAGGAGAGCTGGACTGGTTCCCTGAGCTACGGGTGAGACCCGCTGTTGGACAGTGGCAGGAGGGGCAAGGTGTGCTTCTCAGTTTTGCGACACCACAGTTGGACGTTTTTGAGAGTACAAGCAAGAAGGCACTCTATCAAATCTGTGCTAAGGTCAAGAACATTCAGGCCCTCTCTGGGCTTAAGGAGTCGAGGTGGTGGGGTTTTTTGGGGCCAGGCCCTTCTCCGAAAGGCAGTTGGCGGTCTATGTACAAGATTCCCATTCAAAAGCGAATGGGGGATCTCCAGTGGAGAATTGTACATGGTGCAATAGCTACGAACAGACACAGAGCACACTTAGAACCAGGTGTAGGGGTAGAGTGTGTTTTTTGTGGGGAGGATGAGACTCTGACACATTTGTTCATAGAATGCCCTAGGCTGGGGTGTGTGTTTCAGTTAGTGAAGGAGTGGTGTGAGCGATTGGGGGAGTTTTTTTCTTGGGGTTTGTTTATTTTTGGGCCTAAATATTCTGTAGCTAGGAAGCCACACGTGGTTCTTTTGAATTTTCTTTTTGGACAGGCCAAGATGGCAGCATGGGTGTCACGGAGGAACAGGGTCGAGGGGACAGGTATAACAGAGCCAGTGGCTCTGCTGAAACTGTCGTTGGCCACAAGGCTGAGAATTGAGTACAACTTTTTTCAGTTAGTTGGGGATCTGGAGTCTTTCAATGAAACATGGGGGGTTGAGGGTTGTATTTGTGCACTGGGTGAAGAAGGGGAATTAGTGTTTAATTTTTGAACTATTTCAATGGTGACTGATACTGTTTTGGTCTGTTTTTGGTTGTTTGTTTGTTTTGGTGGGTTTATTTTTTGTCAAATTGTGGGGGTTTTGGGTGGGGGGGGAGTTTTGTTTTTTTTAACATGGGCCGGTTTTATTGCTGTGATTTTCCTTATTGACTGGCAATAAAGGAAACTCTAAAGTCAAAGTCTCTCTCTCTCTCTCTCTCTCTCTCTCTCCCTCTCTCTCTCTCCATCTCTCTCTCTCCATCCCCTTTGCATTTCAATCAGCCCCACTCACTCATTTCATTTTTTTCCCACTCGTGTTTCTCTCTTTCAGTGTAATTTCTCATACCCCGTCCTCAATATTTATTTCACTCGTTTCTCTTTCCCTCTCTTGCTCCCTCACTCCCTCCCTCCCTCATGGTCAAACCCACCCTGCCATTCCAACTCTCCTCTTTTTCTATTGTTTCTTTTTGTCCTTGCCCATCTCCCTTGCTCTCTCTCTTTCTCTTTCTCTCTTTCCCTCCTTCCTTGCCTTTAGTTTGTGTGGAGCCTACTCTATTCTTCCTGAGAGAAGGCGAGAGGAGAGGAGGAGAGGAAAGGAGGAGAGAGGAGGGATATAAGCCCATCTCAGGGACATGAAAGAAACATGACTCCAGAGCTCCATCATCCACATGAGTGCAGGGTTGCAGGGG
>NC_085017.1:5922935-5925435 GCF_963854185.1 Sardina pilchardus
TGTTTGTGTGTGTGTGTGTGTGTGTGTGTGTCTGAGTGTCTGTCTGTCTGTCTGTCTGTCTGCTTTTCTACCTGGCAGTCTGAGCCCAAACTCTTTAGCTGATGGGGTCACTGGTCTACAGTTGTTCTCTGTCACTTTGGTGAATTTCTCCAGTCATCACCGTCACAGCACAACAGCTTGTTCCAGCTCACCGTAGGTGGGAGATCGTGAGAGATCAGACAGGATTCACAGTTCCTGCATACTTTTACAGGACTGCGTTTACTGCTTCATGTAAAAAAAACAACAGTCTATTGTGCACCATCAGCTCCATGGATGTGGCAAAGCATTTGATACGTGTTCCAAGCCATGAGAAATATGGAGACTGAGCTAGGAGTTTTGAGAATTTCCACTTTGATCTGAGAAATGCTACAGAGAAACACTCTAACACACACACACACACACACACACACACACACACATACACATCACAGAGAGGGGTCAGAACCAGCCAGAGCAGAGCACAGAGAGGAGGAGGAGGAGGAGGAGGAGAGGGAGAGAAGGGTGGAGAAAGGAAGAGAGGAAGAGTGGTCAGAAAAGAACAGTGTGTGTGTGTGTGTATGTGAATAAGTGTGTGTGTGTGACAAAGAGAGATACAATAAAACAGATATGTGTGAGAGGAGTGAGCACCTGGGGAAAGAGAAGGAGAGAATCTAACGGAGACAAAAGGACATAAAATATGAGAGCCCTATAGGACTACCAAAGGAACAGTGTGTTTGTGTGTGTGTGTGTGTGTGTGTGTGTGTGTGTGTGTGTGCCAAAGTAAACAAAGACAAAGGATAGGGACTCAGACTGGAACAAAATGGACCAAACACAGGACAGTGTGACGGGCGATACACAATGAAGACACACACACACACACACACACACACACACACACACACACACACACAATGAGTGGACCTTTATCGTGGGAATTCCTCGGGAGCTGTCTGGTCTCCACGGTGGCTATTCACGCCTCTCTGCCTGATCATCACAGATCTGCGCTGTACTTGTGCTGCTGGACCTTCTAATGTCCATCTCAGTTTTGGGTTGCCACGGTGATGTGTGATCCCTCCTGGAAGGCCTCTCTTCTCCTCTCTCTCGCCCCTTCTCTTTATTCCTTTCTTCCTTGCTTTTCTTTCTCTTCTCTTATCGAGAGTGTGGGAGAGGAAAAGGGTGCATCTCTTCTATTCTCTTCTCTAGAGAGAGTGTGTTTGTGTGTGAGTGTGAGTGTGGGAGAGGAGAAGTATTTGTGTGTGTGTGTGTGTGTGTGTGTGAGAGAGAGAGAGTGTGGGAGAGGAGAAGGGTGCATCTAATTACCGCAATAACATCAAAGTGCAACGATACCAGAAGAGATTATTTATTCAGTGTGATAGCGTGTGTGTGTGTGTGTGAGAGAGAGAGAGAGAGAGAGAGAGAGAGACAGACAGAGTGTGGGAGAGAGAGTGTGTGTTTGTGTGTGTGAGAGAGAGAGAGATAGAGAGAGAGAGAGAGAGAGAGAGAGAGAGAGAGAGAGAGAGAGAGAGAGAGAGTTTGTGTGTGTGTGTGTGAGTTTGAGATAGAAACATTGCTCATTTGCTTTGACGGTTTTTAAGATTTGGATTTTTCTTTCTTTCTCTTTTAAAAAGATATCAGCAGAGTTGTTTCAAGGCTGCACCGCTGCATCTCCATGGAGACTCAGTAAAACCTGGTGGGCTCGCTTTAAAGGTATCGTAAGTTGTTTTTGTTTTCAAAAGACTTGACTTGAAAACACTTTTGGACTTGATAATGATGATATACTGTATAGTGCCTCTGTGGGCACTGAACAACATTTCTGTTGTCTTTTTTTTAACAGTTTGTTTCTCAATTTCAGTTTCTTCATGTATTTATGTAATTGTTCATGTTTTTGTGTGTGTGAGTAAGCTCGCGAGTATGTTTGTGCGTCTGTGTGTGTGTATGTTTGTGTGTGTGTTAAAAAAAAGTCTAAAACTGATTTTGCAAATGGCAACAGCAGTCTGGATATGGCACGCATGCAGGCCTAATCCAATCCTACATCACTTGTGATGTGGCGCTGGATCAATCATCAGCTCAGGTGCCAGTCAATGTCATGGCCACAGAGTAGAAATGCCAATCCAAGTCTCCCGAGATTCCGCTCACCTTGGAGCTTCCTGTCATCTAAAAGTGATATAATGTCTTTACATCTTTATAAATGTGACCTTTCTTATCAACAGTGCGATGTCTATTGTGTTATTATAAGCCCTTTATGTCTTAGATCATTTGCTGGACCAAACCCGTTGTGTTTGTTCAGATTCTAAAACCTTGTCTCCAAACCTGTGCTGTTGGACTCAAGTCAAAGAGACCAAATCGACGACTTACAAACAGAAATAAGCCACTTTGATTCAGTATCTTGTATTTCCCAAACCAGGACTATTAACTGAGGCACACGGACCAGATATCAATTCCAAGATACTGACCCAGCAGGAAGATGAAGTGGAATAGAACT
>NC_085017.1:5935435-5937935 GCF_963854185.1 Sardina pilchardus
AGACTGAAAGTGTCCGATCTTGCCCACCGCAACGCCAAGCCGCCCTCCTGACAAATGTCACGAGACATTCTCACAGATTTTTCTCTCTCTCTCTTTCTTCAAAGTCCTTACCGCTAGCCTATTATTCTACCCTAAAGCAGCAAGAAAGTCACCGTGACTTTTCTGTGTAGTGCAGGCAATCACGGCATGGACTGACCTTCAGAGGGTTATCTGTACTTTACACTAAGAAGGACATTGAACCAAGGGCTAGATACAGTAAATGCAGTGCGGTGTGTCCTATGGTGCTTATTGGATATTGAGTCGATATTCAATAAGCACAATAGGACACAGCGTACTGCATTTATTGACATATGCAGGCTAGCATGTCTTGAATGTGATGTGAGGCTGTGTAATTGTTTGGCTAGTGAACTGCCCTACCATGTCAAAGATGAATACATTTGTCCTTTGACTTAAAACATTCAAACAAACAAAAAACAATACATAGCCTGTATGCCTTTGATTTGACAGGACAGTGGAAAGAGTGACAGGGAGCAAGGGGGAGAGAGAGAGAAGTGGTGGGACTGGAAAACGACCCGACTTGGACCTGATTCTGGGAAATGACCCGAACCTGGGTCCCCATGGGCACACACAGCCAAAAGCTTTATCCTAACGTGGTTCTGGAATCAGATGCCTGTAACTGTAGTAAGACCAAGGATGGTGTAGATTACAGTAGCTAGTGGCCAGTAGCAGCAGTAGTAGTAGCAGTAGCAGAAGCAGTAGCAGTAGCAGCAGTAGTAGTAGTAGCAGCAGCAGTAGCAGTAGCCGCAGTTAGCCTAGTAGTAGCAGCAGCAGTAACAGTAGCAGCGGTAGTAGTAGTAGCAGTAGTAGTAGCAGCAGCAGCAGTAGTAGCTGGTGGGCAATAGCAGGAGCAGCAGTAAGAGCAGTTTAGTTGGAGCTGGAACTGACAGGCCTGGGGTCTCCAGTCAAAGTGACTGAATGACACAGCTGACACAGACTGAACTGCCTGGAGAGACATGATGACGAGTGTGTGTGTGTGTGTGTGTGTGTGTGTGTGTGTGTGTGTGTGTGGAGGGGGGGGGGGGGGGGGGGTGGTGGCTGAAGAGCTTCTTCCAATCCCTCAGTCCTCAGCCCGTTCGTTGCCAAGCGTTGTCAAGCATTTCTTTTTTTGGCTCTCTTGCTCTTTTTTTTCTTTCATGTCTTCTTTCTCTGGCCTTCTTTTTTCCTTCCTTTCTTGTGGCTGAGGGTCTTGTCAGAGGGCTCTCCAAAAAGTGTTTTTAATGGAGGACTGTTTGGGGATTTGTCCTCAGATGAAGGCGAGGCGATGTGTGTGTGTGTATGTGTGTGTGTGTGTGTGTGTGTGTGTGTGTGAGTGTCACAGTGCCGCTGAAGGGGTGAAGAGTGTGTGAGGGGCAGACAACAGGGGGTGGTGGTGCAGGCTGTCTTCATCTGCTCTGTCTGAGTCTGGCCAAAAGGAAAAACAACAACGCCAAACAGAAAAGAAATCCAATCCTTCAGAGACATGCTTAAGCTCTTTCTTACACACAAATACAGTCGGTCTCTCTTACACACGAAGACAGTCACGTTCACACACATGCGCACACACACACACACACACACACACACACACACACACACAGACACACACAAATATAAAAGAATACTCATTTAAAAACACAAGCTTTGTATCTTATGCACACACACACACACACACACACACACACACACACACACACACACACACACACACACACACAGCCTCGTTCTCCCTAAACTGGCCTGAGACGCGGCGCAGACATCTGACGCTGTCTCTCCTGAGGAGACGTGTTGTTGATGCGCGGCCCACATGTAAGAGCAGAGGGGAGTCCGTGTCGCCCGTGTCGCCCGTGTCGCCCGTGTCGTGATCTCGGCTCTGTCTCCCGGGCGGCCCGCAGCTCTCGCTGTCAGACTCGTGTTTTACGACCACACGAACATGCCCACCAAAGCTGAGACAGAGGAGAGAAAAGCAGGCCACACAAACATGCCCACCAAAGCTGAGAGAGAGCCACACACACACACACACACACACACAGGAGGAAAGAAAAACAGACGGGAGAGAAAATAATACGAGAGGATTTGCCTCTGGTTGCGCGCGTATGTGTGTGTGTATGTGTGCGTGCGTGTGTGTGTGCCTTTGGTTGGGCGTATGCCAGAGATAGAGGAACAATTTTTTATTTTTTTTTGTTAAATGGTATCGTAAAGCTTTCTCGTATATACTCGCTTTGAATGATATTAGTAAAGTTCAACATTTCTTCTTGAAAAAACACACATACACATGCACACATGACCTTAATCCACAAAGGATTTTCCAAAGTCCTAGAAAAAAAACTAACAATAACTAAAAAAGGCTTTTTGAGAAAAGTGATACAAGAATGAGTGACTTCCTGCAGAATTTACACTCAAGCTTCCCAATGTAATCATGCGTACACGTACACACACACACACACACACACACACACACACA
>NC_085017.1:5942935-5957935 GCF_963854185.1 Sardina pilchardus
ATCTTTACGTCATCTCTGATCATAGGCTGCTGCACATGCTAGCAAATGTAAACATGTATAGGCTACTACTCTTACTAAAGTCGTGGAAAGTCAGCAAATTAATAAAGACCTATCTGAGGAGTGCCATGGGTCAGGAGCGATTGAGTGGATTGGCCATACTCTCCATCGAAAATGACAGGGCGAGGAAATTGGATTTCACCACGATAGTTAACGAGTTTGCTGAGCAGAAGGCACGCAAAGTACACTTCTGACGGGTGAGTGCAAGTGTTTTTTTTATACGGCAACTGATCGGCGTACAGGTTAGTTAAATGGCCGCTGTGCCATAATTTATGTGTCTGTTTGTTCTTTGATGAGTTTGCCGAGAGAGGCGCGCTCAAACTCCAAGATATCTCCTTCTTCGGGTGCGAGTTAAATATCGTATTCCAATGTGCAAAAGAACCACACTCACTAGTTAGTTATCTTATACTTTATCGTAGCACCATGCCTATAAAACAAACGCGTTTCGGCGTCAAGCCGTACTCAGTGTATTCTTTCATGAGGCCATTGTTGTGCTGCAAGGGAACCTGGCGGAGGGGGTCCAGCGCCAGACTTGCACCGGGGCCTTGCGCAACTACGCTACGCCACTGCACACACACACACACACACACACACACACACACACACACACACACACACACACACACTCTCTCTCACACACACACACACACATCCGTTTTTCCAAAAAAAAAAAAAAAATAGGAGGAACAATGTAATATTTATCAGCAAAATGAATCTAGCTTTTAAATCCACTGTTGCATTTTGGATGTATGTATTCAAGCTTGCATATTCTACACTGAGGCTGAGCTATGCAGAATGTCATCAAAAGTTTGTTGCCTAATGCTGCAGTGCATCATCCCTACTGCATAAAAACATTTACAATGGCACTCTCAATCTATCTCATTTGCCCTCTCTCAAAATGTCTCTCTCTCTGTCTCTGTCTCTCTCTCTCTCTCTCTCTCTCTCTCTCTCTCTCTCTCTCTCAAACTCACTTTCAATTGAAATTAGAATTGTTTGCTTGTTCTACTTCTGTTTCTGACTACGATTACACTGTTCATCTACAGTATGTCCATATTGAAAATGGTTACATTCTGCCACTCAGACATACCACCACTACGACATGGGACATACGACTCCGGGACCAGGCATCGCACAGACATGACACGCATATCAAATGAAAGAGGAGAAACAGAGCTTTCCATTGATACCAAACACATCGATCCTTTTGTGTTATAAAAACAGACGAAGTGACAAACAAATAAGAATGTCAAGCTTCGGCTACCGCTACTTTCGTTTGATTTACTCGTGAAACCGTGGTCAAAAATATATGGCTTGCATGTCAGATACTGTAAAAGAGGAGAGCTAGAGCTATCCACAGATAGCCTACCAAATACAACCTTCTAGGCCATAAAACAGACTAAGTGACTGCAAAATAATAACTGTAACATTAATAGCCTAATAATTACCTCATGTCGGAATGGCACGTTGTTTGAAAAAAAAGTTAAATGCCGCCACTGTGACCATGAAAAAAAAAATGTCGGAGTGGTGGGACTTTTTCCCATAAGGAGACATGCCTCCACTACGACAATTGGACGTCAATGTCGGAGTGCTGGTATGTCGGAATGAACGGCGGATACCATTGAAAATATGGTGCTCACAGCCGTGTCATAAACAGGCTACTCAATAACGTGATGATCACCCTGCGCTAGCCTTAGACCAAACATCAGCCCACAGCTGGATTAAAACATCAGCAAACAGCTGCATGTCTGTAGACCAAACATCAGCAGCTGCACTAGCATCGGACCAAACATCAACCAACAGTTGTGCTAGCTTTAGCTCAAACATCAACCAACAACTGTAGCTGTAGATCAAACATCAACCAACAGCTGCACTAGCCTAACATCACATATCAACTGTACAAGCTTTAGACTAAACATCAGTCCACAGCTGTGCTAGCTGTAGCCTAGGTCAAACATCAACCAATGGTTGGAGACCAAACATCAATCAACAGCTGTACTAGCCTTAGACCAAGCATCAGCCTTAGACTACAGCTGTACTAGCTGTAGACCAAACATCAACAAACAGCTGTGCTAGCTGTAGACCAAATGTCCGCAGCTGCACTTGCTTATTGCGGTTTGATTTGTGTCCCTGAACTCTGTTTTTCCCTAGCCTGGGTGAATTAGTATGTGCTACTGTTTTTCACCTCTTAGCCCTTTCTGCCCAAAACTGCTCATGATTCATTAGAAACTGGAAAAGCAGACCTCCGCGGCCTCCTGTATCCAGACGGTGATACGGTGACACTCCCAAAATATACTCGTTTCTTCCGTGAGTCATTTCAGACCTTCCCTGAAAATTCCATCGAAATCCATCCTTAACTTTTTGAGTTGTCTTACGAACAAACAGACAGACAAACAAACAGACAAACAAACAAACAAACAAATAAACCCCGCTGAAAACATAACCTCCTTGGCGGAGGTGAATGCTCCAGTAGAGAGTCAGCAGGATCCCAACTGATCTGTGAACTGAATGCTACAGAGAGCTGCATGCAGGTTGCACATGGAATCTGAACCCTTATATTAGTGCAAAACACACACACACAAACACACACACACACACACACACACACACACACGCGCACACACACACACACACACACACACGCACACACACTCCTGCTCTCTCACTGTATCTGAACCCTCAGTGCATAAAAGCTCATTACCCAGTAGAGGCACACGGCGGCGTCCTGGACACACACACACACACACACACACACACACACACACACACACACACACACACACACACACATACACACACACACAATCACCAACTGTTATTGACTGCTAACGAGCGCACAAGTGTTTTAGTGGAGCCGGACTGCCCTGCACAGGATATTAGCACAGCTCTGAGCTGGCCTGAGGGTAAACTAGCCTTAGAAAGCATCTCTCTCTCTCTCTCTCTCTCTCTCTCTCTCTCTCTCTCTCTCTCTAAATATATAAATGTATGTTTCTCTCTCTTTCTCTGCCACTATCTATCTATCTATCTATATATTTATCTATCTATCTATCTATTTATTTATCTATCTATCTCAATCGCTGTCCTTCTGTCTCTCACTGCCTCTTAATCTGTTCTTCACTCTCTCTCTCTCTCTCTCTCTCTCTCTCTCTCTCTCTCTATCTCACTCTCTGTCCCTTGGTGTCCCTCACTCATTCTTTCTTTCTCTTTCAATTCAATTCAATTCAAATTCAATTCAAAAGTGCTTTATTGGCATGACACATATTTAGACACTTGTATTGCCAAAGCAATTATCACATATGTTGAACATACAGGTTTAAGACATGGACATAATAACAGACAATTAAACAGAATCTTTCACTTTCTCTCTGCCACTTGAACTTTCTCTCTCTATCCATCTCTCTCACTCTCTCTTCATATACTTTCTCTCTCTCTCCTTTTTCATTCACTCCCTGTAGCTGATTCTCTGACAATGAGAAAATAATTGGACTAGCAGAAGACGTGACTCATCTTCTTCATCCGGTGACACACACTCTCACACACACACACACACACACACACACACACACACACACCCCCAAAACAATGCACATTTGTTAGCATAGTATGCCAATGCAATGGGAATATAATTGTTTACTCTTTTTATATCTCTTAGCAAGGGTAAATTTGTTAAAGTTCTCCTAATTAGTGGTAGATACAGTAATGCTATGGTCCACTGTCTTCCTATAATACACACAGAGGGAGATAGAGAAAGAGAAAGAGAGAGAGAGAAAGACAGAGAGAGACTAAGGACCTCTCATCAGGTATTTGTACTGGCTTGCTTTCAGGCATGGACTGGCCATAGGGCATACCGGGCAATGCCCGGTGGGCCGACGCATATATTTGGGCCGAGGCTGTCAATTTAATAATAATAAAAAAATTATTAGGCTCATTTATATAGCGTACGGCCACAACGGTGGCGAATCGCGGCCCATTGGTTGACTGCTTTAATGGACATTGGGCTAGTCCAATGAAATCTCAGGGCCCTCCCTATCTCCCTCCCGACTCGAGTTCGACCGGAGTTTGAGACCGTCTGTATATAAAAATGTACGAAGACAAACCACAAAAGCGCAAGGGGGGCGCAGAGAAGTTGCGAGATAAAAGGCAAAAGCCTACAAGTTGATGCAGCAAAAATGTGCTAAAATTACAGAAATGTTTGCCACCACAAGTTCAAACAGGGCCGTCGACATATTGCAGCAGTGCAGAAGCAGCACCGAGTGCAGGCTTCAGAGAGGCACATGCGAGCGTGCAACAGAGTAGTTACACAGAGGAAGGAATAGCTATTCAAATTGATTCGGAGGAGGAGGAAGAGGTGAAAGACGTGACCCAGCAGGGACAGATTGAGGAGGAGGTCAGAATAGCTACTGAGGCAGGTAAGAATAGCCGAAATGTTGCCTGAACGTTTTGGGCGCACAACGAACAATTAAAAGTTTGAAATCTGCGACTGCCTCTTCCCCTTGCTTCTTTTAGATGTATTAACCTGCCTACAATGTAGGATTCAGCACCCAGTTAAGCAAAACAAAGTTTTATAGTGTGAGCGCGTCTTTTTGTGTGGTTTCTGTGTAGGCCTACCCCTCTCGCATGCATTTGAATTGCGATACCCATCAAATTAACGAGTTGTCGGCTCGCCAACCTTCTGAAATCTTAAGACAGTCACGATTGGTCGAAATTGTTGTCAATCTTGACGCAGTACAACAACAAATTTCTTTGCGACAAGCAGACACCCATACACATAGACATGCAGTCAGACGCATGGAATGAAACAGGAATGGTGATAGCCCATGGAATTAACAATGAAAATGTTTTGGGATGTAGCCTATAGCCTACATCTTCACTAAATAGTATCAAGGTGAATTGTTGGCTAAAACTGTGCAAATGCTCAACATAAATTATAGCAGGTTTTATTTAGTGAAGCATTTAATAGCATATGAGTTTTGTGCACAACCTCATCCTTGCTGGTTTAAAGGTCACTCTAGTAGTGTGTGTGTGTGTGTGTGTGTGTGTGTGTGTGTGTGTGTGTGTGTGTGTGTGTGTGTGTGTGTGTGTGTGAGAGAGAGAGTATAATAATAATTAATATTTTTTTTAGCAAGGGTAGGCTAGCCTATACTCGCTTCGATGCAGGCTACTGCGGTTTACTTAAATATTTTTTTACAAACCAAACAGTGTGCACATATGTTTTATCGTGTAAATTATCATGGTGGGCCACTATGGCCAAAAATGCCCGGGCCGTTTTTTGGTCCCAGTCCAGCCCTGCTTGCTTTACATATGTTAAACAGGACATGAATTCTGCTTTTATTTGCCTCCAGTTGAGGTCTAAGGTACAGCATGCTTCAAGTACAGAGTCCTTTGATCTGAGTTCATTTATTTATCTAATTATTTATTTATGTATTTCTTTATTAACGTTCTATACTCTAACAACCAGCGGGCTAATTACCTTCAAGCTGGAAGTGTATCCTGAGACAGCTCCTGGACATCAAACATTGCGAGGGAAGCTTAAGTAAGGCAATTTATTTAAAAGGCCCATCTAACGCCACAATCATGGCTAATCCTGGTCCCTGTTGCCAGGGAATCCATTGTTTTTCCGAGAAAAAGATTAGTGGACGGGGCGGTGTGGAGGGCCTGTTGTGCTGGGAACGTTGTCGTGCGGTCGGAAAAGGTCGCCAGACGGGGAGATGGCTGAGGCTACTCAGGTGTGGACGGAGACGGCGGATTGGACGAGGGAAGTGGGCGGAGCATTCTGTCAGCCGTGGAGTTTTAGCAGAAGGGGAAGGTTTGATGAGTGAAACGTAGCCTAAAGTGGTGTGTGTGTGTGTGTGTGTGTGTGTGTGTGTGTGTGTGTGTGGAGAAGGTGTGTGTGTTTGTCTGTGCGTGCATGCATGCAGGGTGTGTGTGTGTGTGTGTGTGTGTGTCGCCTTGGGGAGAGGAATCAGGGCAAGAGGCTTCCCCCCGTGGTGAGAACACCTCAATTATTAAGCAGACAGGAGAAGCCTAAGGACAAGCCACTGCAACCGCTGCAAAATATCACACACACACACACACACACGCACACATGCATACACACAATTATGTCACATCATACACACAGACACACACACACACACATACACACAACTATGTCACATCATACACAGACACACACACACACACACACACACGCATAAACACACAACTATGTCGCATCATACACAGACACAGTGCAAAACAACACACTCATGTGTTACACCAAACGCACACCAATGTTACGTGACATGGCGAGGGGACACGCTACAGAGCTGTGCATAAAGCACGCAAGCAAGCACACACACACACACACACACACACACACACACACACACACACACAGACACACACAGAGACCTGGAAACAAACACACAGCAATGCATTTCTCTCTCTCTCTCTCTCTCTCTCTCTCTCTCTCTCTCTCTCTCTCTCTCTCTCTCTCTCTCTCTCTCTCTCTTTAGTTCCAGCTTCTAATATAACATAACCTGACTCTCGCCAGATCCTTGTAGCTTGCTGAGCTCCGATCTGGGACTTCTCAATAGGAGATGTATTTCAGAAGGCAGGGCCTTGTAAAAAAAATCCTTGTATGTGATTGGATAAACCACTTGTCCGTTATCTTGAATGACGTGCTACTTCAAGCTCTTGCCAAACCCGGTCGGAAGAAGAGCGAAAACACCCTTGCCACCAATAAATGCCTTCAAAACAGTTATCTGTTCTTTTTTTTTTATAATTATATTTATTTGATTTTATAAGTGTAACAGAAATTGCTTATACCAGTACAGACATATTATCTTGTTAGACATATCAATATACAGTCCTACTAGGTAGTCACATTCTGTTACTCACAGTTATTCCCCACAATCATTCATACTCACACACATTCACCCATACATACCTACTGTAGAACACGCACTCACCATTATTCATACTCACACACATTCACCCATACATAAAACACCCTCACACCATACACCCTCCATACATACTCCCTACTCACACCTTGGCTGCCCTTCCACATATGGCACACCTTCACATACACACCAACATACACACAGACACACATACACAGTCTGACAAACATCTGTTCACACTAACATCACTACACTCACACATTGTTCTCCATAAGGTTCTCCCATGTGGTCTAAATACTTGTCCAACATTTGATTATAAAGAGTCATATATGTCCTGCCATACCCTATTAAATTGTTCTTTTTTATTTCTGTCCTCACAAATTGCTTTTTCTATATTTAAATAATATTTCATCAATCCCTTCCATGTCTGCATGGAAGGGGCCTGTATATCTTTCCAACATTTTAAAATTATTTTTTTATATACCAAGGAGGAAAATAGAATCTGCCATCCTATGGGATACTTCAGATTCTCTGTTCTCTGCAAAATACACTGTGCTGATGTTAACTTCGACTCAATTTTGCAGGTGTCGTTCAAAAACTTTTGAATTTCCAGCCAACCCAGTTTAATTTTTTCACAATCCCAGAAAGCATGTATAAGAGTTTCCTCATGAGAACCACATTTTACACACAGAGCAGAAGAGGATGGGTCAAACTTATGTATTTTAGATTTTGTGTAGTAAGTTCTTGTCATAAGTTTAAATTGGATAAGCCGTAGGTTTTCGTTGGTGGTGACCTTATTGGTTAGGTTTAGGCTTTCCTTCCATTTTATATGGGTATCTGTGATATTAAGGTCTTTATTCCAAGCTTCATATATTTTATTTAATGAGTAGCTACCCACCTGTGCCTCAATCAAACATTTATAAACATTACCAATTAGTTTCTTTTTCACTCCAGTATTCATAAAAATACTTCTCTACTGTTATTAATTCAGCCTTATAATTAAGCTCAACATTCTGTAATAGCCAGTTTTTCAGTTGTAAATATCTAAATGTTTCATTATATGTTAAGTTAAATTCATTTCTGAGCTGTTCAAAAGTCAGGATCTTGTTTTGGAATATAATATCTGAAACCATACATATACCTCCCTGAATCCATGATTGCCATTCCAGTTTTTCACTTTGAATAGTGATGGATGGATTGTTCCACAGGTGTGTATTCCTGGGTAGACTAATATGCACTCCTATGATGTTTTTAATCTTTTTCCATGCCCCCAGTGTGCTGTTAATTACAAAATTAGAGCTTCTGATTTTACGTTTTGAAAACAAAGCTAAAAATAAATTATCTGGCCTGAGTTGGTAATCTTCTATTTTTATCCAAGGCTCTACTTCTGATCTATTAATTACAGAGTCAATGTAGAAGGCTTGAGCTGCATAGTAATACAGTTCAATATTTGGGAAATTCAGGCCTCCTTCACCTCTCGAATTTTGGAGAAGTTTCCAACTTAATCGGTGGGCTTTATTAGACCAAATAAATGAACTAAACAGCCTGTTAACCTTCTTAAAAAAGTCTTTTGGTGGTATCACTGATACTGTTTGGAAGATAAACAGAAATTTGGGCAGCCATACCATTTTAATCAAGTTTATTCTTCCAATCAGATTTATTGGCAAATTTGCCCACTTATCCAAACTAACTTTAAGATCTTTAATCAGAGTAACATAGTTATCCTTATATAGTACTGTTTTATCAGGACTTATATAACATCCTAGGTACTTAATCCTTCTTTTTTGCCATTTAAACTGAGTAAAAGACTCTTGTGAAGGCTCTAGTATTGATAAAAGTTCCGTTTTCCCCATATTCATTTTGTAACCAGAGACTTTAGAAAATTGCTCCAGAAGACTCAGCACATGCGGGATTGATTTTTCAACATTAGTTAGATATAGCATAAGGTCATCTGCATACAGGTTTAGCTTGTAGCACTCTCCACCTATACATATGCCAGTTACCTCTTCTGTCTGTCGGATCTTCTGAGCCAAAGGTTCAATGGCTAGGGCGAAGAGTGTTGGTGATAGCGGACATCCCTGTCTCGTTCCTCTTGTTATGTGGATGGCCTCCGATAGGATCCCATTGCAGTAAACATTTGCTGTTGGTGCCTTATATATCGCTTGAATCAGTTGTATTATTTCATGTGGAAAGTCGTATGCATTTAACACCTCATATAGATAACTCCATTCAAGGCGATCAAATGCCTTTTCGGCATCTATAGCCATTAATGTTAGATCTATTTTTTCTTTTTTAGCAAATTGTGTTATTGAAATACATGTTCTAACATTTGTTTTTAAATTCCTACCTTGTATAAATCCTGCTTGGTTATAATGGATAATAGATGGGAGCACTTTAGCCATTCTGTTGTTTAAGATCTTCGTAATAATTTTATTATCACAGTTTATCAAACTTATAGGTCTGAAATCTGATGGAGCTTTACATTCCTTGCCTGATTTTGGTATTACATTTATAATAGTTTGATACATTGTTTGTGGCAGCTTCCCATATGCAATGGCGTCTTGTATGACTTCAATAAAAATTAAACTTATATAAGGCCAGAAAATTGAATAAAATTCAATTGGCAATCCATCCATTCCCGGTGCTTTACCTTTAGGGAAACCATCAATTGCTTCTTTTATTTCAGGTCCTAAAATGTCCTTTCTTAATGCCATTTTTTGTTCCCCGGATAGCTGTTTAATGTTCACTGACTTCAAATATACATTCTGTTCTTTATTCTCACATGATAATTCAGAAGTATATAATGTTTTATAAAAGCAAGCAAACTGTTGATTGATAACATTATTATCACTGAGAGTAGCATTTGTTATAGGATCCTGAAGTACAATGTTATCCCTTCTAATCATTCTTTTCACTAATGAAGATAGTTGCTTACCTGTTTTGTTTGAAGATATGTATCTCAATTTATTGGAATTGTATCTCAAGTTATTAGCTTTTTCCAGTAGGAGTTGATCATACTCTAGTTTTAACTTCTCTAAATATTCAAAATCTTTTTTTGCACAGGTTTTCTTATGTAATTGTTCTGTCTGAGTTATAGTTTTCTCCAGCTCTTTCATACCTTTATCTAACTCTGTTTTTTTCCTAGAGGAATATGAAATAATAATCCCCCTGATATATACTTTAAAGGTGTCCCATATTATCTGAACAGGTGGCTTATCTACATCAGAATTTTCAAAATTTATTTTTAAGAATTCTGTAATGTGGTTTGTTAAGTATTTAATAAATTCCTCATCCTTTAAATATCTTCTATTCATTCTCCATATCCTTTGTATTATTTTATTTTTTGGTGGGCACATAGTACAGGTCACTGCAGCATGGTCTGATATTACTCTATCCTGTATTTTTGTTGCTATTATATCATCTATACCTTTATTTGATATTAAAATATAATCTAGCCGGCTATAACTATTTTGTGCGTGGGAGTAATATGTATAATCTTTACTTTTTGGATACATTAGTCTCCATACATCGGTTAACTCATTTAATACAATAAACTCCTGAAGTTCTCTAGGTGTATTGAACTTTCTTTTCATGTTAGATGTATCCTGTGCTGTGAAGACATGATTTAAGTCTCCAGCGAATATGATTATTCCTGTTGTAATATTATCTATTATGTTTTGAATGTTTGTAAGGAATTTCATGTTGGATAATGGAGGGGAATATATGTTTATCAATGTGTACCTTTCTCCGAAAATGTCACAGTTAATAATTAGAAATCTGCCCTCAGGATCCGACTGCTTTGAAATTAAACCAAATGGTAAATATTTACTTATAAGAATGCCCACTCCTCTACTTTTAGATGTAAAACTGGATTCATATGCCTCTCCTACCCATTGCTTTCTGAGATGTTTAATTTCTCCTGGTTTAAGATGAAGCTCTTGTAGAAAAACAATGTCTGAGGAGAGTTTTTTTAGATGATGCAGGACTTTTTGTTGTTTAACCCTCTGCTTAACTCCGTTGACATTCCAAGTTGTTATAGTGAATTTGTTTGGGTTTGTTTGAATAAAACTTTTATCTAACATTTGGTTTTATCAAAGAAGTGATAAGAAGGGTTAACTTGGCCAAGTTCTTGTCCAACATAGCAAACCTAACTGGAGAACAAAGACAAACACAGGACAACATACACTTCCACACAACAAACAAACTAGACAAGTGCAACCAGCATTCATACACCCACTTCCCACTCATACACATAATCAACATACCATTCATTCCTATGTATTTCACCATGTAGAACATGCTTTGATAAGGTCTATTGCCCCCTACTCCTACCACCTGGGGCATTGATCCATGATATTAAATAGCACATATTAATATCTATACTAATTCTATAATAGCACTCTAAATAGTCCTTCAATTAGCAAAGTAAATATCTCTATCTCATGCTCTAGTATTAACAGTTTAGGCTTAATCAATGTAAAGAGATAGAAGATAGGCCTACACATACTTACTGAGAGGGGACTAGGAGGTAGGCTACCCATTAAAGAGAAATCATAATCAACAAACAGAAAATGGAAAACATAGAGAAACTCCCCTCTTCTTATCAGGTACTGTAGCTGGTGAATTTAATATATTCTCCTGTTAAACATTAAAGTATTACTTATTGGGTTACCTCCATCCATTAACCAAAAATAGGCTACTTGTACACATGCATGTCATATTTCAAGCCAATAAAAAATAATGTAGTCCACTGTCCACAGTATTTAAGTAATCAGACAATAAAGTAGCCTACTGCTACTGTTACTGCACTGGTTCCAGCTCAACACCATGGTATCTGTAGTAAACATAAATAGCCATATTAAACTGAATTAGTAATTCGATCCATAACCCATCCATGCCAGAATTGTCCACTTTCGCCCGGAGAAAAGGAAATAGTCCATGGTCATATTGTTTATCGGTGAGGCGAGCCACCTGTGACCCCCCTGTGAGTCGCCATCAGTCTCTTATTCCTTTTCTCTTATAGCTGGGAATCTTTTATTCAACTCATCAGCGGCTTCTTTTAGCGTTGAGAACCTTAGCTCTTCTTCTCCGTCCTGCACCAGTAATACGGCTGGGTACTTCATTTTTGTTGTAATGTTCATATTGTGCAGCCGCTCCCTCAAAGGCCAAAACGCATCCCGCTTCTTCCGTACTTGCACCGATATGTCTGAGATAATTCGGTACTTACTGGCCTCAGTGTCTGATCCCTCAGATCGGTGTGCTTTAGTATCCTTCAGGATTTTCACCTTTGTCTGGAAATGTTGCACCCGAAACATTATGATGCGTGGATATCGTGCGTGCTCTTTGATTACTCCGATGCGATGGGCCTTCTCAATGTCGGCCTCGCTCAGCCTTAGATCCCATTCTGTCTCAAGCAGTTTCACCAAAAAGGGAATCAACCCAGTCCCCTTCTCCAAATATTCCGGTACATTTAGGAGCTTTAGGTTTTTCTCCCGCTGTCGATTTTCCAAAATCTCAATGTATTCCATCGCTTGGTCCAAGTTCTTTTGTAGTTCAGCAATCGAGCCCTGCTGGGCGTCTAATTGGTTTGCGTGGTTATATACATCACCAGTGATTACCTCGATTTTATGATCAATTGAATCCACTCTTTTTACAAGCGACGCCATGAGCGTATTTGTCGCTAAATGTAATTCTAAGAGTTTATCGAGTTTCTTTTCCAGATCATCAAACCTTGCAGCGTTCGCCGGCATTCCTTTGGATCTCGTGGTGTACATAGACTACCACGCGCCAGAGTCCAGAACGAAATTATTCCTTCAATTATCTTCTGTCGACACCCGTGGCACGTTAGGCTTTTTGTTATATATGCTGATGTAGTCAATATATGTTAAATTTGAATCATTTTGCCCACTACGTCTGGGAGCTCTAACCCTTCCGACCTCTCAGCCGCGCATGCTCTCTCTAGAAGCGGATATTTCCAAAACAGTTATCTGTTCATCTTGAATGAATATTCGATAGATTCGACAAAACGGTTGAAATAGCAGAATCAATATCAGCACAAGACTCCTCGCTGCGTGCCGCCATTGTTGTTTGAATCAAACAGTCGGTTCGGCGCTACGTCACATATATGAAATCCTGCCTGGCAATCCTGATTGGCTCATTATTTTGTGCTCCCTTGAAGGAGTTTGCATTGCCCTCGGTCCCAGATCCTTGTGTGGAGCTCAGCGAAACGCCTCTGGTGGAGATTGGCGGAAATGTAGCGCTTGCGTAGCTGCAGCGTAGTTCTGCCAGGTATACTTAATACTACGTCATTCATTCATTACCCCTGACCAATCACCAGGTTACATTGGCTTTATTAATGACTCTGCTCAAGCACCTGCCCTGTTGCCTTCAGGTGCCGATTTTCGATGTTCCCCCCCTCCCTAATCACCACCAGGTCGGTCCTCGTCCAGCTGTCCAGGGGGTAGGCGTCACCCCTGCCTCTCGTTCCGGCAGGATTTGCCAGGCTCTGCACGCTCAGTGACCTGGACCTAAGACGGGGCCTACGCCAAAGACTCTCATTCTTGCTTATTTCTATCTATTAAAATCTTTGTTAACTTCAGTTATGTCTCTGAGTATTCCTGGCTGAACTACAAGGATCTGACAAGAGTCAGGCTAAATATAACACTCTATCAAATAACATCACTTTCTTCAGAATAAGCTCTAATACCGATATGCAGTGTTGTGCATGAACGAGTTCAAAAGAACGCGTTCATAGAACACGTTCATTTTTCTGTGAACGCTGAACTTAACGCAACACATTTGTAAATAATGAATTTGAACGTGAATTCGCTCAGATTATGTGACATGAACGACGAACGTCACTGTTGAGGTCCAATTAAACTTTATGGAATTTATTTTGTCCTGAGAAGTCGAGTGACACTATCTGCTGGCAATTTAGAAACAGTATGTCGTTGTCACACTCACTGCCCACGGGGCGGGCGCCACTCCTAAACTAGCTTGCATTACCTTACTACATTAGCCATGATCACGTTACGCATGATGCATTGTACACAGAACCGCTGCTATGTGAATGCAATCGCGGAAAGATTCTGCACTTGTCAGTGATGATAGAGGGATGCATAACGTGTTCAAAGAGCCCTACAGTATGTCACTGAACAGTTCCATCGCTGCAGGTAATGCAGCAGGCAGCCTCCTCCATACTCCCGGTGTAAAAACTACACTCGTCCGCTGTCAGGCATGCACAGCTGACACATTTATTATTAAATATTAATAAATGCGCGGCCGCATTTAGGCCTATTAGGCGTCGGTATCTGCCCAGCGAAATAAAGCCAAATTACGGACATTCTCAATTCGATGAGAACAACAGGTGGCTGTAGCCTATATTCCGTCAGAAACAGATTTTCATTCAAATGAACTGAATTTGAACTAGTTCAAAATTAAAACTGGTGAACTATGAACGTGAACAGTTCACTTTGCACGTGTGTGAACTGAACTTTGAACTAGTTACTGAAGAGTGTGAACGTGCACAACACTGCCGATATGTCATCTTCAGCTTCAGTCTGTTGGAGGTGATTTACTGATGATTAAAAGTTTATTAGCCGTTGGCAGCGTAAAGCTCAGGTTTAGTGATGTCAAGGTTGGATTAAAACTCAGGTTTAGTGAGGTTAAAGTCAGGATTAAAACTGTCTCTCTCTCTCTCTCTCTCTCTCTCTCTCTATCTACCTACCTTCCTTCCTACCTACCTACCTACTCCACCCTCTCTCTCTCTCTTCCTCTTTCTCTCCCCTGTGAGGAGTTGACGTGACTCGGTGTGAGGTGTTTTCAACCAGTGGACAGGAAGGCAGGCAGAGAGACTCACTGAGGCTGATTGCTATTCACATACATGGCTGGCTCAGCGGCAACACACACACACACACACACACACACACACACACACACACACACACACACACACACACATGCTCAGTGGCAGCCACTTGAGGAGTCTCAGGAGGGGATGCATTATCACCCCGTCAGCCCCGTGGCCTGGTGCCAGACATACACACACAACCACACACAC
>NC_085017.1:5960435-5967935 GCF_963854185.1 Sardina pilchardus
CCAATCTGCAGAGTTCTGCATTTAGTGAGGTGTTTAGGTGGGAGGGCAGACAAAAACCTGGGTTCTCCTCAGGAGATAATCTAAAGAGCAGACCTACGATATAACCCAGGCCTGAAGTATGCAAAACATTATGGAGTGAGTGTGCCAGATTAGCATGGACTGGACTGGACTGGACTGGACTGGACTGGACTGGACTGGACTAGACTAGACTAGACTAGACTAGACTAGACTAGACTAGAACTAGACTAGACCAGACCAGACCAGACCAGACCAGACCAGACCAGACCAGACGATAAGAGAAGAGAAGAGAAGAGAAGAGAAGAGAAGAGAAGAGAAGAGAAGAAAATCTCTATTGTCTACTCACATGAAACTTTCTCTTTGGCTTCACAGACCCATGAAGCATACACTTAAAAAGAAACAGACTCTGTGGTATTTTGATGCGATTTTATCTCCAAATCAGTCAGACCCGACTAACTTTTTAATTGGGCCAAATTCCTGTCCGATCTGTCGTGTAGTTTCAGAATGCTTACAATGTCTGATGAGAACACGTCACAATCATCGCTGTAGCTCCGGTCTGATCCAAGTGGATTTCTGGCATGCCAGACATTTCTGCTGTTTGCCTCGCAGTGCTGCCTGGGACTTTCACAATCCATGCCTTAGCAAACGCAAGAGACCGGAATATATTAATCAATACTAGAAAAGCACTCAGAGAGTGCAGACCTCCGCCAAACGAAAACATAATCACCTCTTGGATCCAGATGGTGATCCAGATCGCTCCCAAAATGTGTTGGCTTCTTCCTTGGGTCATTTCAGACCTTTTCTAAAAATGTCATCGAAATCCATCCATACATTTTTTTGTTATTTTGCTAACATACAAACAAACAAACAAACAAACATACAAACAAGCCTCGATGAAAACATACAGTAACCTCTGTGGAAGACGTTGTCGTAACGTGTAAGCCCCAAAAAATAAAGGTTTTTTTTTAAAGTTAATAAGCAGTGTGCCTTTGAAACTCTCTGGTAAGACTTACTATATACAGAAGAGACTATTAAATTGAAGTTATAGTCTAACCAAATCCCTAAGAAAACATAACCTCCTTGGCAGAGGTAATAATAACCCTAATCACATGGATGTACTTACAGTACATAGACAGTCACAGGAGTGCATGCAGACATGGAGACATTACTGTAACATGGGGATTAATGATAGTGATGTGTGATTGCTGTAACATGGGGATTAATGATAGTGATGTGTGATTGCTGTAACATGGGGATTAATGATAGTGATGTGTGATTACTGTAACATGGGGATTAATGATAGTCAGACATGGGCAGTATTTCAATTATATGTATTTTAAATACGTATTTAATTACTTTAGTGTATTTTGTAATTTGTATTTTGCAGGATTGGAAAAAATCAAATGTAATTTGTAACAAAATATTTTGAGGGATTGTATTTAGAGTATTTCAAATACTTAAATACTTAACAAAAGTCTGTCATTTTCTCCCTCAAATTAGCCAAAAATCCATCACTCAGTTAAATATAGCCTCTTACCTATAATCATGACAATATATATGCTTATCATAGTCTGGGAGCCAAAGGTCAGAATCTTGGTGAACCTGGTTTTGTACGTTGTTTTTTTTTTTTCTTCTTTGTGGTCTCTTGTTGCCTAGGAGTTACTCAGTAAGAATAGGGAGGGTGACCGGTGATGTCTCTTGGGCTCAAGCCCAGCTTGGATGTAGATGAGATGGCATTGAGTGGAATGATAGCTGGCTGGTACATACAGTAACTGTGTAATACTTTAAAAAGCTTTAAATTGATGAAGACCACACCGCTACTACAATCTTTAAGCAACCTCTGTACTTTGAAACATTCTGTAAATTCAACCTCATTGTTGTCTAGCTCTGAAACACATAGGCCTGAGCACCCATCTCAACATGCGTATGTGTTTATGTCCATTTTGATCCAATTTGACTGCTTTGCTATTTTATTCCAGCCCACCCAGATGTAGCAGGCTAGAACCAGCCTTGATTTTATGCCACCATGTAGACAACTTAAAAGCATTAGATGTGTCTTTTCTGTTGTCATCAACTGTTGAAAGTTGACTTCAGGAGCTTGAATTGTCAGGTGTGTCAAGTGCAACAAGGCTAAAATTTGAAAACGATACAGATAAGACACTGAGGGAGAACATGACATGAACCCCATGACCATAACCTTTGACATGAGGATTTATGTAAGGGATCAACCAAGGCGTCCTGATCTGCAGAAATAGAGTTTTCACCACCCAGTTAATTAATTCTGTTTATTGAGACACCTTACAGGATGTTACTTTATTTGTCCCCGGTGTTGTCAGTCATGTATGAAGGCAAAGGCATGCATTTATAGAACAAAAAGGGAAATGCTGTTCAATTTAAAAAGGCTAACCTGTTCAATCTGTCGTACTATTTCATTGAACATGGAAAATCATGGGGGTAGTTTGCCCTATCACAGTTGATTCCACTGTTGCAAAGCCTGCTTGTTGTCAGTTCAATCATCGTTTATATTGATATGGGATGCTGATTATTTTTTTTTACTAGATCTACTTCATAGGTAGCCTGGCTCCGCCTTCCTACGTATTTCCGTTCAGTTTTCATTTCACTTCACTACGTAGTCTGGGTCTGCGGTATATTCACAGGTTTTCTCAAGACAAAAATGTGCAGGTCCAATCAGCGAACAGAGGGAGAACGATGATGTTGAGGTCACTAGTTTGAGCAGGTCTCCTCGCGACCAAACGTATAGCGATTGGTTATGGCAGATCCAATTGTTTTAAACAATAAAGTGTCCGCATTCAAGGAAATTCATGCTTGGCAATGGAAAGTGGCCAGACTCTCTGTACATTATGAATGTACGAGAGTATGGTAGGACCAGGCTACTTCAGCCCAAAGTAAAGAATTTAGGCCTCTGTCAGCCAATAAAAAAATAGGATTTCTTGTAGTTTATTTTAAAAGTTGGTATACCATGATTATTGTGGGGGTATTTGTGTATTTTCTAATTACTAATTACTTGTATTTTAATTAAATACATTCTTCACATCAGTATTTTGTATTTTATTTTGTTACATTTTCTAAGCCTGTATTTGTATTTTGTAACAAAATAGTTTTTGATGTATTTGTGCCCACCTCTGATGATAGTGATGTGTGATTGCTGTAACATGGGGATTAATGATAGTGATGTGTGATTGCTGTAACATGGGGATTAATGATAGTGATGTGTGATTGCTGTAACATGGGGATTAATGATAGTGATGTGTGATTGCTGTAACATGGGGATTAATGATAGTGATGTGTGATTGCTGTAACATGGGGATGAGGGAGTAATGGGGACGCAGGGATTGGCTTGAGTGTGGTCATGTGATGCAGTGATTGGCTAGAGTGTGGTCATGTGACGCAGTGATCGGCTAAAGTGTGGTCATATGACACAGTAAATAGGCGAGTTTTTTTTTTTTTTTTAAGTATATTTTTTTGGGCTTTTATGCCTTTAATGTGACAGGACAGTGTAGAGTGACAGGAAGCAAGCGGGAGAGAGAGTAGGGGTTGGATCTGGAAAGGACCACGGGGCGGGAATCGAACCCGGGTCGCCGGCGTGCGGTGCATGTGCCCCAGCCAGTCGCACCACGACTGGGGCCAATAGGCGAGTTTGTGATAGCGCAACATTGAGCAGCTCTGCGCAGAACTGCGCAGCACAAGATGCACGTGGTTAAAAATCTGTCCACGATGGTCTAGATGGGTGTGTTTACGACTCTGCAGTCGCTATCACCTGGCCTTAACTTATCGCGGGAGCAAGGCGGAGCAAGGCTTCTGCTGCACAGCAGCGCAGTTTCTCTCCAGGTACTGCGGAGCCTAGACCCCGCCTTCATGACGTCGGGAGTTTGCCCTAATTGGCTTTTACATCCCTGACATATGTGCTGGAGTTTAGACGCCTCTTCATATCCACAAGGGCCTGTGCCTCATGTTTCGTCACATGGTCACGTCTAGACTACGGGAAGTAGAGAGTGTCCAACTTCATAGCAGTGTTTGTACCCCCTCCCCTACTGTCACCGGCGGATCTCGCTGCTGCAAGAGGTCAGTTGGGGTTGAACGCGCCTATTGGCTTGAGTGTATATGGTCATTTTTGGGGGCAGTGCGGGAATATTGGCACCCAAGTCATCACCGTTAGAACTCCACACCAGAGGAGCCTCTCTCTACCCCCTGGGAGTGTTTTCTCTCCCTCCCCTGTATCCCTCTCTCTCTTTCTCTCCCTCTCTCTCTATCTCTCTCTCTCTTTCTCTATCTCTCTCTCTCTCTCTCTCTCTCTCTGTCCCTCTCCTCAGAGATGAATCACTGGGTGTGTAAATTATTCATGGCTATCTATAAAAATAGATTAAGTTACAGTGGAGGTGGAGCATCACCAATGTACCGGCAATGGTGTTCGGGGGGGGGGGGGGGGGGGGTAGCATCTGTGTGTGTGTGTGTGTGTGTGTGTGCATGCCTCTGTGAGTGTATACCTGTATGTGTATATGTACTGTATGTACCTGTCTGTACATGCTTTTGTGAGTGTGTGTGTCTGTGTGCATGCGTGTGTGAGAGTGTGTAACTGTGTGTGTGTGCGTGTGTGTGTGTGCGTGTGTGCGTGTGTGTGTGTGTGTGTGTGTGTGTGTGTGTGTGTGAGAGAGAGAGAGAGAGAGACAGAGAGAGAGGAGAGTATGTGTGTGTGGGGTGGCTGGCCCTGGGGGGGGTGATGACCTTCACCTGCCCCTGTAGAGGAGGGTATGGGGCTATGGGGGCGGAGGCAGGTAGTGGGGTGGCAGTGGATAATGAATGGGCGCTCTCCGTCAGTGCGATGCCACTCGGTCATTCCTCCTGCCCTCCCCCTCCCCTCCCCCTCTATTCACTCTCTTCTCTTCATCTTCCACACATCACCCCATTCTTCTTCTCCTCCTCTGTAGACAGCACTGATGCTACCTCTCCTCTCCTTTCCATCTATCCCCCTCTACTCTCCCTCTCCTCCCCTCTCTCTCTCCTCCTCTCCTCTCCACACCTTTTCTATCTATTCTTTTTTCTGCTCTCGTTTCTCACCATCTTTTCTGTCCTTCGTCTGCATTCTTCACTCTTCTTTTCTTCATTGTGGAAAAGTAGCCCCTCCTTTTCCCCAACTCTCCTGTCATTCCCCGCGACATTTAAACTGACTACCTTCTCCTACACGATCAAACACTTACACGCACGCATACACTTAGCTTCTAATGTTTGCAATTGCAAGCGGTGCCGGCAACCGCAACGCAATTCATTCATACGCGATTGGTATACACATCTTTCAGTTACTCACCCAAACATCTGCAAACATCATAGCAAACGACGAGGTACCCGTCGATATTCTGCTCCATAACCCATTCCGTACCGCTAGTTCATACATTGTGCACGCAAACACCAACAATACACTGATCGTTCTTACTTTCACATCCTGGTCCCGCATCACATTGTTTCCCCAAGAAAGACGGGCACCATGGCCCTGGCTATTATTCCCTGTTTGGGACGGGGGAAAGTGTTGATTTGGCCAGGGGGGGCTATTGTTGCAATGTGAATGGATATTTTGTATTTGACATGTAATTATTATTTAATTATTAATTAGGGCTGGGACTCGATTAAAAAAATTAATCTAATTAATTAGAGGCTTTGTAATTAATTAATCGAAATTAATCGCATTTTAATTGTATATAAATATATGACCTGAGAACAGTGAGAAGTATTTTTTTTTCACATGGATTTTTAGTATAGCCTACTATTGGATAATGACTGAATACATAGGCCTAAGCTTAAGCAACAAAAATATTGTTTATTAATAAGTCCAACAGACCAGTGCAATTTTTGCCATAAAGTGTAGCAATACCATATTTAGAAATAGTACATTTTCAGAAATTCATGTAGCCTATAGATAGGTAGACCTTCTGTAAACTATAATACTGTGATATCCTGTTAATTGTGTCACCTGTTACCTTGAGTTGAGTTCATGAAATTGTTGTGTTCCTTTAAGGGGAACTGGGGGGCGGAGTTTACGTGTGTGCGTGTGTGCTTGTATGCGGTTCTGAGTGTGAAGTTTCTTTTAGGTCTATGAAAGTTGGACACGGAATTAGGTGCGGTGGATTACTGTTATAAGCGTGAGTTGTGGCTGTAACAGCAACTCGGTTGCTATTTGTTTAATAAAGAAAGCTCAGAGGTTTCCCTCAAGTGTCTGGAGTATAACAATACTTTGTCCACGCTAGCAGCTAGCTGCTTTATGTTTTGCACTGAGGTGATACGTCCTTGTTGCATAGGTTGCACACAACCATGCTCTTATCTACGCTTCCATCCGTTCGTTTTTTGTAACAACATTTCCCATCCACGGGGCCAACCAACGCGGTCACATCAGCTTCTTTGTTCATGTTCACTGTGCCACTGTGGTTTGTTTTGGTCTGAACCGAACTCATGCGCGTTACTTGGTGCTCCAGTATAATCGGTCCGTCTGAAACTCATCCAGTGAGAAACGTTCCGCGAAGCAAAAATAAATAGGCATACGATTAAAATGCGTCAATTTTTTTAATGCATTAATGTTTGTGTAATTAATTAATCGTAATTAACGCGCTAAAGTCCCGGCCCTATTATTAATACATTAGAATGTTATTATTATATATGGAAAATATGTTGAATTATGCTACTTGTATGTTTGTAATCTCTATGTAATGTCTGTTGAAGTATTGTATAGTAGAAATGACCCTGCTATATTGGTATTGACCAATTAGGAGTGATAGAGAGCTCTATTTAAAGCGAGGGATTTCTTTCCTCTGGGTGGGAGTCTGTTGTATCAGCTTGTTATTGAGTGTTCAAATTGTGCTACGGATCTTGAGAAACTGGCTGGTTTATTTTTTTGTTTATTTTTTCGGAAAAGTCTTTTTTGTTGCCATTGCCTGGAACACGTTTTTTTTTTTTTATATATAGCATTGTAAATAAATGTTCACTCTTCACCACAATCCACGTTTGCTGTTTGCTGTGTCTTCACCTAATCACCCCCAAAGCTTAGTGTGTCTTGTCGCCACCATCCTGTGTGGACTTGGGCAGCAAGGCCAATTTTTCACATTCATGTTCACATCATGATTGTCTCTGGTCACTTTCCCGCTATTTGTCTTCCCACCTGAATTCTCTATGATCCGTGGTCTCTCAAATATATTTATGTAGAAACATCTGACATTTGTCTTTCATGTTCTCTCTTATCTTCTGCCATGTTCCCCATATCTTTCCTCTGTCCTCTCCATGTCCCTCTTATATTCTCTCTCTCTCTCTCTCTCTCTCAATTCAATTCAATTCAAATCAATGGGGCTTTATTAGCATGACCGTTAAGGCACAGTATTGCCTCTCTCTCCCTCCATAAGTCCAGGCCCCTGTGGTTGACCATAGCAAGTGTGAGGAGGACAAAGCTTCAACTCATCACATCATCTATGGAAATAAGCCTCA
>NC_085017.1:5972935-5977935 GCF_963854185.1 Sardina pilchardus
ACAACTTCCAGAATGAGCGCTAGGCCAGCTCCTTAAACCACTTCACTACCACCACCACAAAGTCCCCTCCCACAAATGATAGGTCTAAGGTCTGCCACTGATTACCAGTGACCTCGCCTGAAAAGCTCATCTGAACACAGGTGTTATGTGGCATGCATACATGGCAGGAAATATGGCCGAAATGATTGGACCATCAAAACAAAGTCAAATGTTTCGTTAACAAAACAAGTCCGACAAGCCCTATCTAAGACTTTCTCATCTAAGGGATTTGGGCAGGAGGTCTGGATCCATATGCTACTGTGGACATATACTGTATATATGGGAGTTTGGAGAAAGTTTTGGATCTGTGTGCTGTATATACAACATGTTTCTGTTTCTGGAAGACAGAGTTGGACTGGGTGAGTTGGAACACCCACATGAAAGCCTTTTGACCGTATCAGTTGATACAAAAACATGACAAAGTGTGTTAGTGCTACTGCACAACTGTCTAATAAGCTCAGCATGAAATATTGAACTGTTTGTGTTTGTGTTGTGTGTGTGTGTGTGTGTGTGTGTGTGTGTGTGTAAATGTGACAGATTGTGTGAAAACGCCACTTGTGTGTGACTCTTTGTTGCTTCAGTCTGTCACAGCACTAAAGATCTTCACACCAACTTCCCATGATGCATTATGCTCCAGTTTCCAGTGATCTCCGACTGCTCAGATCATCACAGGATCTTTAATCATGATGATATAGCTGTCTGCCACACAGGACTTCTGAAACAGCATTAATTAACACATTCTGTGGCCCTCAGCAGCAAATCTGCCTGCTTGTGTTCACCCCAGCCAGTTGAGAGAGTTCCACCATCGACCTAAAACGACACACACACACACACACACACACACACAGACACACTTCTCACACTGGCACGGGTCTCCCTTTTAATCACCATGCATTATTAAGGTGTCACTTCCAGGGACAAGTCGTTCCATTCGCACCATGGTAGACACACAACTGGAAGTGTGTTTTGTGTTCTTATTATTCCCTATGGGCCCCAGTCGTCTCCACCACGCTCCACACACAACAAAGCACACGACAAATTGGATCAGAGTTAAAGACTCTCCCCTGCGCTCAGAGTTATCAACCAACAGCCACCGATTTCAACATAAACCTCTTCTATACACACACACGCACACGCACACGCACACGCACACGCACACGCACACGCACACACACACACACACACACTCTCACACTCTTGTCTCTCACACATACCCATGTCGCTGACCGACATTAATCACAAGGCGTCATCAGTCACCGGGCATGATGACTCCCCACTACACACACACACACACACACACTCACACACACAACACACACACATCCGACAGCTCTGCCCATGATTATGAAGGAAATTGTCCCCCCCCCCCCCAAATTGATCAGAGGCAGCAGGTAGACGTATGCCCCCACTAGGGAAATGTGAGTGGGGAATGGCAGTCTCTCGGGGGGATAATGTCCAATCCAGTCGGCTCGAGCGGCATCCGTCATCCTAATGGCCGAGTCTAATGGGACGATCTGATCTCCTTATCTCTTTTGGATGGTTATGGATAACATTGCTGATGCCTGGAGGTCGGCTATCCCCATCCCGCATGCTCGCTCGTTCGCTACCCAGAGCTCCGCTCCTTCGGCGAGTCACGGAATGACACTGGCACGCCTCCCGCGGGAGCGACCGGAGGAAGTATTTACCTTGGGGTCGCTATTTCTGGGATGTGCTCTTGGAGTGCTGGGTAACAAATCGCCCCATGGCTGCTCCACAAATAACCACTCCATAATTATTATGTGCACTAACTCCAAACTTTTTGAACAAACCCTGACCTCAACCCCGATCTTCACAAGAGCCTCAAAATATGAGTTGTTGTCCTCATTTTCAACCGTGTCTGAAGATGGTCTTCTAATCTCGTAATACATTTGTTTTCTTATGTTGATGTAATCAACAAGTAATCAACTGGGGAAGTTTCATAGTCATATCTGCTAGTTAAAAATGTTACCCTATTGACCGGTAGTGTCTCGCCTTAAACGAGATTTAGCACAAAATCTCGAAATTGACCGGTGCTCACAAAAACGATGTTTTCATTTGCCATGTCTCCCCTTAATGTTAAAATAATGAGACCCCTCTTTTGGATTGCGGTCTAGACCAACATCATTTTACATAGCTTTCTATCAACAAGTGTTTGTGAAATATGTAATAATTGTTGATAATGGTTCATTAAAATGCATTAGCATTGCACCCTGTTGGTTAGAGCATTGGTGAGGCCATTAGAGTGCTTTGGGCGTCAGTCTATCCGGCTGTTAAGTTGTGATGCAACATGTGCCAATATTTTCAAACCATATCAAATATTTTTTTCCGGGGTCTGACTGGGCCCAGAATGTCTCGTATTTTTCCAGAGACGGTAAAAGACATCTTCCGCTATTCAGAGTAACGCACAAGAAAATTGTCATTCTACTACTCACTCAAAGCCTCAACCTAATAGAACACTATTATTTCGCAGACGCCTGGCTGGGTAGTAAACTTTTCTTGGACCAAAGAGCTTTTGGGCTAGGAAAGGACAAGAGGAGTCTAAGAGTGTGCTCGATCTCTCTCCCAGTGTTAGATTGGCTTGGTTTTATGCATCAGGGTGTGTGTGAGTCCCACACACACCCTGATATGGGGAGCCACAGCACCAGAGAGGGTTGGTGAGAGTCCAGATTGGTGTGAGGCAGACGCAATTTGGCGTACTGTAGGAGGACTGTGAAGAGACGTGTCTGAGTTATTTTAGAGCCCCAAAGGAAGTGGGGGCCAGTCAGAGTTGGTGTTACGAAGAGAAGGAAGGGGCTCTGTGGATGTCTGGTCTCTTGCTCTCTCTCTCTCGCTCTCTCTCTCTCTCTCTCTCTCTCTCTCTCTGGTTTTGATCCAAGCAATGGTTCAATAAAAGGGGGTCTCAAGTCAAAGTCTTTCTCTCTCTCACACTCTCTCTTTCTCTCTCTCTCCCTCTCTCTCAATTCAATTCAGTTCAATTCAAATTAGCATCATTGGCATGAGAAAAAGAACATTGTGTTGCCAAAGCTTACACATGTGGTCTAGTTGTACACATTTAAATAATAAAAATAAAGATAATGGTAAAAAATTTAAAATTCTCTCTCTCTCTCTCTCTCTCTCTCTCTCTCTCTCCCTGTGCCAGTGGAGGCGGAGGTAAGGGCAGAATCATGCCCGCGTCCCCGAGGCTGTGGTGGTGACGACGGTGGTGGCACAGTCCGGCGGCGCCGGGGTCCTCCCGTGGCACTCCGGCGGGCACTCTTCCCACTCCATTAGCGGCTCTCATTAGGCTGGCGCGGTGCCCGCCACGTGCCCGTGGGCCCTGCTCCCTTCGCTTTGATTACAGACCTGTCAGGCGCCAGCCTGCTGACGGACAGGGCAGCGCTGGGCGCAGGGCACGGCGAGTCGGAGTCGGAGTCGAGCCTAATGATGTTATTTAAGCACAGCTGCGGGCAGCGCCACCGCCTGCCACCGCCTGCCACCGCCTGCCACCGGGGCACCATGCCATGGGTGGGGGTGGGGGTGGGGGTGGATGGCAGTGGGGGTAGGAGGCTAGAAGGGGTGGGGATGGCAGTGGATGGCGGGGGTGGGGGTGATGGTGGCAGTGGGGGGGGGGGTGGAGGCTAGAAGGGGTGTGGATGGCAGTGGAGGGTGGTGGGAGGCTGGGGAGGGATGTCAGTTGGCTCATTAGGTTGGCATGACTAAATGGTGCCAGGTCAAGACCTCCGCAACAGGCGAGGGGGGGGTGGGGGGGGGGGGGACTGGGCAGTGGGCAGAACGGGGCTGAACTTGGCATCCTGTGTGAAAATGAGAAACAGAGGGAATGGAATAGCCAGAGGACTGAATTAGAGAGAGAGAGAGACAGAGAGAGAGAGAGAGAGAGAGAAAGGATAGGCAGTGAGAATGAAAAAAAATGGATTAAAGAGAGAGAGAGAAAGAGAGGATGTTTGAGAATGCCAAAGACAGAGAATGTTTCAGAGAGCCAACATGAGAGAGAAAGAGAGAGAGAGAGAAAGAGAGAGAGAGAGAGATGAGTCATCAACACATCTAAGTATCTGCTGCACCTCGTATGTGCCCGTGGGGAAGTCCGCTTGGGTTCACCCCTGAGATATGAACTTGATAAAGAACACACACACACACACACACACACACACACACACACACACACACACACATATACACACACACCCCTGAGCTATAAACTTGATAAAGAACACAGCATTGCTCCAACAGTCAGAGCATTACCGTACACACACAGACACACACACACACACACACACACACACAACCTCAGCAGGCAAATGAGGGCCAATAGCCCTCTGAATGAAAACAGGCTTCATGAGAGAGCTGCAGGGAGACCAAACGATCACAGAGCCACGGAGAACAGTGTGACACAGATGACTGTGTGTATGTGTGTGTATGTGTGTGTGTGTGTGTGTTTAGTGACACGCTAACGTCACCCCTGGTATTTGATCATCAAGAACACGCCGCGCTGTTTCTTTGAGTCTGACCGTGCTCACACTTCCACTTCCTACCTTCATGTTTCCAGCCCCCTCTCTCTCTCTCTCTCTCTCTCTCTCTCTCTCTCTCTCTCTCTCTCTCTCTCTCTCTCTCTCTCTCTGTGTTTCTATCTCTCTCTGTCTCTCTTCCTCTGTCTCTCTGTTCTCACTCTCTTTCTCTCTCTACTGTATATTTCTCTGTTTTTATCTGTCTCTCTCTCTCTGTCTCTCTCTCTCGGTTCGGTCTCTCTCTGTCTGTGTTTCTATCTCTCTCTTTCTCTCTCGCTCTTTCTTTATCTGTCTGTGGTGTACCACAGTGGCACTTATGCTAATTATCAACGCAGAGACACTTTGTTGTTTTCTATGGTTTGAAATAAAGGAGAAAAACATTTTCCTTCCTCTTCCTCTCTCACTCAGCTTCTCTATGTTCCCTCGCTCCCCCTTTTCACT
>NC_085017.1:5995435-5997935 GCF_963854185.1 Sardina pilchardus
TTTGCACCCATGGAGGTGGTTAACCAATAACAATTGGCCTTTACTTCATTCATAATAGGGAAGGAGCGACAAAATACCTGTGTGTGCATGTTTGTGTGTGTGTGTGCATGCTTGTGTGTGTGAGAGACAGCATGTGTGAGTGTGTATGTGGGGGGGAGGGGGTCTGTGTGTGTGTGTGTGCGTGTGTGTGTGGAGAGGGGAGTGTTATATCTGTGTGTGCACGGTGGGTAATATCTCTGTTCTCAAGTCACACACTCCTGCTGGTCTCACCACAGGCTCTGGCTCTGAAGACTAAGAGAATTAGCCTCGCCGAGCGGCCCACCAGGACTTCACAGGACACACGACATTACCATTCAACCAGTTGACAAACACGTCAGCGGGCGGGGGGGCTATTAGCGCCCGTTATCACACACTGGCACCGCCCGGCCGCCCGCTGCTGAGTGGTATCAGCTCTGGTGTGTTTGCCAACGCAGGATTATGTTGGCGCTCGGTGGCGTGGGTACCAACGCGCTGGAATTTAAATGGCGCATTACAGGCAAGCAAACAAGTTACAAGGTAGATATTACATTTGAAATGATATCTATGTGAGAGTGTGTAAGAGAGGGAGAGAGAGAAAGAGAGAGAGTGTGTGTGTGTGCATGTGTATCAGTTCAATTAAATTCAAATCACTTTATTTACCTCCTAGGGGCAATTAGGACACTTGGAGTAGCACAACAACCAGTCACACATGACAATAAATGAAGGCTATACATACAGTGTGTGTGTGTGTGTGTGTCTGATGACACATAGGCTTTGTGAAACACAAAGTAAATAAGTGTTTTTGGTGTCATTCCATGGCCCACGTCCAACTGACCAGCGCAGCAGTGATGAAGAGACTCTGTGTGTGTGTGTGTGTGTGTGTGTGTGTGTGCGTGTGTGTGGACTCTCTCCCACGTCAAGAGCAGATCGTTTGGATTTAACGATGCAGTCGACATAGACTCTCCAGTTCTGGACAAGAGCTCTTTATGACGCCGATAAATAGCCGCGAGAGCAGCTAGCGCCCTTCTCCCGACACACACGGCCACGTTCAGCAAGGCCACTCAAATCAGGCTACGCACAAAAATGTGCAAAAGTGAAAAAAGACTCCCTGCGATGAGACCGCACCCCTACCTGTGTGAGGGAATGCATAGCATAATTACAGGACATACTGTAGCATACAGTACACAAAACATGCCCAATGTCTGACGCAGAATTGCATGTGACTATTGTATACCACATTGTAAGGCGTTCTATGTTGGTTTTAATAGGTAGTTAGCGAGAGGTAATCCTCAAATGTAAATACATAGCAACTGTCCTGCGTGTATAGGCTTTTGCATGGCTTTTAATAGTTAAAGACTTGGGCTACACTGAGCACACTAATGAAACAGGGCACAAGTGTTGCACCAAAAAAAAAATATTTCTAACAGCACAGTCCACCATTCTCGTCTCCAATGTAGCCAGTTTCAATCAGTAGAGTGGAAACTATTGTTGCAGCATAATGTACAGTATGCTCAATAAGCATTCCACAGTGTATCTCTCAATACAGACTGAAAAACAGCATGAAGTGTATGAAAAATGCCATGCTTCCAGTTGATGGGCATGCGTGAACTGGAATTTTAATCAAGGTGATTTCATGGGAGCTCTTAGCATGGTTTAAGGAGTGCGATGTGAAGTGTTCAATCATCACCACGTGCTGTGAGATCTGAAGAGAATGCCAATGAACTAAAACAGCGCTTGCACAGGTTTTAACCAGTTACTTACCTTCCACATTTTATCAGCTATCTACAGTACATTAAACTTTTAACCAGTTATCTACTCTTTAAACTGTTATTTACTCTTAAATCTTAATCAGGTATTTACTTTTAAACAGTTATTTATCACTAACTTTTAACCAGTTGCTTGCTTTTAACTTATTACCCATTTGTCGTTAACTACAGAGTCCAGCTAAGCGTCCGTGTGAAAACAGTATAGACTGGGTGTGACTGCAAGCCATCCCTACTGTTGAGACGGAACTCTAACTACCCATACAGGAGGAGCCTTTGGCTTCTTCACCATCAGATGGATAAATAGACCTGCTGATTGGAGACCCAGTGAGGTCATCCCCTCTCCTCCTTCACAATGAATGTCATGCATCCTGAATTAAATCATCATACAGTCTAACCCAGAGTAGCACACACACACACACACACACACACACACAATCTTGTATGCATTGTAAGCATGTCTTCATATGTGTACATATACAATCATGAACAAGTCAGTACACACACACATACAGTACACACACACACTTACACAATCATATGTGCACAGTTGCACATCTTCACATACAGTATGTACACATACAATCATGGACAAGTCAGCACACACACACACACACACACACACACACACATACACACACACACAGTTGAAGCTAAGGCGATCGCACCCCGGCATCACGTAGCGCTAATATGAGAGTGTGTTGCGCGCGACGGAGGCG
>NC_085017.1:6000435-6042935 GCF_963854185.1 Sardina pilchardus
GTCGTGGTGTAGATATGGGTGTTGGTGGTGTATATATGGGTGGTATATGGGTGGTGGTGTAGATATGGGTGATGGTGTAGATATGGGTGGTGAATATATGGGTGGTGGTGTAGATATGGGTGATGGTGTTGATGGTGCAGATATGGTGGGTGGTGTAGAAATGGGTGGTGTTGTAGATATGAGTGGTGGTGTTGATATGGGTGGTGGTGTAGATATGGGTGGTGATGGTGCAGATAAGGTGGGTGGTGTAGATATGGGTGGTGGTGTAGATATGGGTGGTGATGGTGCAGATAAGGTGGGTGGTGTAGATATGGGTGGTGGTGTAGAAATGGGTGGTGGTGTCGATATGGGTGGTGATGGTGCAGATATGGGTGGTGTAGATATTGATATGGGTGATGTAGATACTGTATGTGTGGTGGTGTAGATATGGATGGTGGTGGTGCAGATATGAGTGTTGGTGGAGGTGCTTTTATCAGAGCCAGAGCTTTTAGAAATGTAATTAACTGTAATTGGTGTGACTAGTGCCTAGTAGTGTGTCATGGTATAAGGCTGCGTGTGTGTGTGTGTGTGTGTATTGTACGGCATCCTTAATATTTGTGTCCCTGCACCATTTTCTTCATGTGGACATAAATAAATGGTTAAAATGTCTCTGTATGCGTATTGTGTATATGCCTGTGTATGTGTGTTTGTATGTGTTTTTGTGTATGTAGGTGTATGTATGTTGAGTGTAAGCTCCTGTGTGTGTGTGTGTGTGTGTGTGTGTGTGTGTGTGTGTTTGTTTGTCTATACGTGTAGGAATGTTTTGTGTAAGCTCCTGTGTGTGGGTGTGTGTGTGTGTGTGTGTGCACATGTGCTCGCTAGCTTGGAGAATGAAGGGAGATTGAGCCTGCGGTGTTAATGAAGCCCTCCTACTAGGACTATGAAGACACAGAGTGACATACAAGCTGCTCTCTGAATGCGTAATTGGATTGTGTCAAGACTGCAGTCGTATGTTGATTGTCTCGTTGTGAAACAATATGATTGCCATATTACTTAAGCTGTTCTCAAAAAATAAATAAAATGGTTAGCGTGATTGCTAAATTCGGGATTAAGTTGATAGCATTATGCGAAGACTTCATTGCTTGTATTCAAACAAAAGATTGAATAATTAGCGCGTGTCAACACTGTCGGCTGTGCATTCAAGAGATTGTTGGGACAAAAGCAGAGAATTAAAATGCAAAAGCTTGAGAGACGGCAAACCCCAGGAGCTTGGATTGGGCTTACCCAGAGAGATCCATTTCCTTTCCTTCGCAAAGCCAAGTGTCTCATCCAATCTGCAAATTACTCTCAAGTGTGGTCCAGTCCACTTTACCGACTGCTCTTGATGGACAGGGCGACCTGTACTTGCAGGCGAAGCTCCAAATCTCTCTTTATCCCAAACCCTTTAATCAGTCCACTCAACGAGCACACCTGTGTGAGTGTGTGTGTGTGTTCCTGTGTGTTTGTATGTGAGCATTTGCCTGCATATAGACAGGAGAGGCCTTTGAGTATGTGTGTGTGTGTGTGTGTGTGTGTGTGTGTGTGTGTGTGTGTGTGTGTGTGAACAAGGAGCCTACAGAAGTCTTGAAGCTTTTAAGGGTCATGGGGGTTTGCTTTAAAGCACTGTACACATGCACAACAAAACACAGGCGCTTAAGAGATAAAGCCATTTGCGTCAGAACACCCAGAGGGCCACACATGTGGATATATACACACAAACTAAAACATATACAGTATGGAAGCGTTTACTTCTCAAACACCATTTGTAATAGTAGTTTATGCTCATGGAACACACAAAGTTCATGCTTAGTGCTGTAGAGTTCGGGAGCGCACTTGGTCTCGAGACTACTTGTACGTGGTCAGGGTTTTGTCTCCAATTTGACTTTATTTGGTCTCAGTCTTGTCTAGGTCTTGGACATGGAGGTCTCGAGGGGATTTGTGTGTAAACCATAAATCACAAAATCTTACCATAACACAGCAGTAGTATGCGCTATGGCCTCCTGCAGATGCATCCACAATTGCTTTTTAATCATTCAGTGAACTGAGACGTTAAGGAAGACATGTACTGTGATGTATCGTGTCTGCAGTAGAAATGAAACCATATTATTGATTTCAGGCCATACAGCCGAGCCTCACAGTGGGGCTTTTGTTCTACAATTCATGCTCCTTATCATGTCATGTCAACTCTAGCAGTCTAGCAATAGTATGTAATGACTTGGTCTTGGATTAAGCTGTCTTGATTACATTACTACCACACGCGCGCGCACACACACACACACACACACACACACACACACACACACACACACGCACACGCAGATATGGTACACACTTGAGGTGAAAATTCAAATAGTACACGCCATGCATACACAGCTGTGCACTCACATGCATGCACACCCACACATACATAAACACACACACACAAGTGGCTGCCAAATCCACTTCACACTGTCAAACACTTAAAGCAATCAATATCAATTATTCACCCTGATTGCTACGTTTTAGAGAACTTGAAGGAACCTTGTAGAGTTCAAACTGTGTGTGTGTGTGTTTGTACATCTGTATGTGTTTGTATGTGTGTGTTTTTGTATATCTCTATTTCTATGCTTACTGTATGTGTATGCGCGAGTGTGTGTATGTACTGTATCTCTCTGTGTGTATGGATCTGTGTGTGAAAGTGTGTGTGTGAGTGTGTGTGTGTGTGTGTCCATCTTATCAGGCTCTGGGGCGCTGCTGGTAAAAGCTCTTCTGCTTCACTCCCTCTACATTTGCTCATCTGCCCCCTCTCTCTCTTTCTATCTATCCCCCTCTCTCTATCTGTCCATCTTTCCCCCTCTCTCTCCCTAAGAGAGAAAAGAACACACACACACACACACACACACACACACCAAACTCACACACAGTAGCACTGAATAAAATATATTGAATATATATATTAATAGATAAAATATTCAAAAAAATAAAATTGGTGGTAGATTTTGCCTAGTAGCTGTATCTTGCTTTATGGCATTCTGTAACATATTGTGCCACTAGTGGTACTAAGGTTGGCTACTCTCCTAGTCAGTATTTCATTTGAGTGTCATTCTGCAAATGTTTACCGAATGGATACCATCAGTTCAAATTCTATTTATTGTTACAAACGTACAATATTTAAAAAAAAAAAAAAAACCCTCATAACTGGAGATTTACACCCAGACCTGACAGGACTTTAAACAAGTCTGCTAATAAATCTAGCTGTTCTGTGTCAGATATGACTAGAAAAGCACTCAGAGAGTGCAGACCTCCGCATGTATTGTTCCTCTAAGTATGCTATCAGGATACAACTCATAAATAACGTTATGCACTCCGAGTAAAACGTCCATGAAAAAGCTTGCTTTACCTCTTTACAGTCCTTTAGTTTGGCTTCTGCCATTCTTAAGCGTGTGAATGTTTTTATGCCTGCGGGCCACAAGCTTAGTTCGAAGTCAAACTGTTAATTTTTATTATTAGCTTAGCCTACTTCTTCCTTGGTTGGTACATTTCAACCTAAACTATTCAGAGCGCCACTTCGTGGTGGCCATACAAAGCCATTACACTGCCAAGTGAAAAACATACTGTAAACACCTCGTGTGTCCGGACGGATCAACGGATGAACTCCTAAAATGTGATCCTTTCTTCCTTGGGTCATTTCTAGGGATGTTAACCGGTGACTGTTTGACAGATGGTTGACCGTATCCACGTTAACCGTCCAAAGTTGTCGCAAGTCGGTTAAAAAAAAAAAAAAAGCCATCTTTAAATTAGGCTAATATAAACAGTGGACTAAACGCTACTACAGCTAGCCATCTCATTCCAAGAAGATCTTTTTTTGCGTGAAGTTAACAAATTATCCCTCACACTCAATTTTTCATAACTCGCCTGCTTGTAGGCTAGGCTACGTACATAATAAACCAATAAAAACATTTGGCACGAGGTCACAGCGGTGAGCGGTGCGTCTTTTGCAATCTGGAAGTGCCTGTTTTATCCTGTTGCATCTAGGCAACTTTCCGCATAAGATTGGCTTAGATTTGGAAAGACATTACATCTACATTTCAGGAAGGGTCATCAATGGTAACAGATGAGGTAATGATCATCTTTCGTTATTATTGTTAGCACTTCCTCAAACTAAGCTGCGTCTCTTCAGAGCTGTCATTTTCTTAAGTGAGCCTCGGCCATTTCAGTTTCAAATGACAAACACCTTTATTTGCAACGCGATCACCTTGTACCCAAACCATTTTCGGAGCGAAGGAACCATTTGTCCTCCACTTACAAGCTCCTTGGTTTGCAGGACTCATGTTTCGCGCTGTAGGGGATTTTAAAAAGTGACGTGAGTGAAAGGGCGGCGCCGGGGCTGTGTGTATGAGCGGGGGACAGAGTTGCAAAATTGCGTGGCTGTTATTTCAAATAGCGTAGTTTATTTTTTTAAACGATTTAATTTTTCAAAAAAAATTAAAAATTTCAAACCATCCATTACTTTTTGAGTTATCTTACTAACAGACAGACAGACAAACACATAGACAGAAAAACGCCAGTCCTCGATGAAAACATAACCTCCTTGGCGGAGGTAATAAGACTTGTGCACTCCAGCAGTCTCTTTACAGGTTTCACCAGATCTAGACTATGTGCATACATAGCCGGGTATTTTTAAAACCCCTCCGTTTCTAAAATAAATTTTATCCACATTACCTCGTTTTCGAAAAAAAAAAATCTTCCACACATAACTGAACATCTGCGTTTTCAAGGCACTCAGATCAATGCTTGAACAAAGGTCGCACGTTTGGCGTCAGAGCAGATTTGTTGTTGTTTTGGCACATATTCTGACGTTCGAAAACGCAGAACTCCGGTTATCTCTGTCTACGCGCAAATGCATAAACGGAGTATTCGCAAATCTTCACTTTGCCTGGAGTTTTTTTTTTTAAATATTCGTTTATGGTGCATTTTTAATGTGGATGACAGGTCCCGAGAGTGTTCTCTACCCCAGAGGATATTCACTGCCTTTCTAGGAGTGCGCTATGGGCTGGCAACAAGCTTCTAGACACACTACCACTAGCAATGGTCTCAGTGTTGTCTCCAGGTGTGTACCCTCGTGGTCTCTGTGTCGTCTCCAGACGTGTTATCCTCATGGTCTCTGTCTCAGTGTCGTTTCCAAGTGTGTATCCTCATGGTCTCTGTCTCAGTGTCGTTTCCAAGTGTGTATCCTCGTGGTCTCTGTCTCAGTGTTGTCTCCAGGTGTATTATCCTCGTGGTTTCTGTGCCACTCTGTTCACTTGTGGTCTCCCTGTTCAGACCCTGTCTGTGTTCCGTGTGATCCTCAGGGGCTGTTCCTGCAGGCTCCATGTGTTTTGCAATGCCTCAGCTTCACTGACACGCTGACGAGGATATGCAGTCTGACCACACAATCACCCAAGCAGCAGCGCTGCCGTTACTGGACTCTTTGGGTGCCTCTCATTTGGGCTTTTATACACCCTCCCTTCCTTCCTCAATCCTCGTCCTCACTAATCTAGGTAAAGAATGATGGGGCGGCAACAATGGGATAGTCTATCCAGTGTTAGTTATAGATCAGTGGGAACGCCCCTTGAGGATCGAGGAGAGAATTTGAGAGACACCCATTGCATGTGTGGCAGGAGGCCCTGTTTCTCTCTCTATTTCCCCTTTCTCAATCTATCCCTCTCTCTCTTGATCTGTCCCTCTATCCCTCTCTCTATCTCCCTTTCTTAAATTTTTTTTATTTTTAATAAAAATAAATAATAGTCCAATGTGAGTCCACTGTGGAGATGACCAATATGGCGAAATTATGTTTCCTAAAGGCACACTTGGTCACGGAGGCTCGGTCGTGCTCCTGCTGAGGGTGGTCTATTGTTGGGGGGCCCGCGGCTCGGCTGGCCTTTCCCACGCGGTGTGGCTGGCCTTGCTGCGGCTGGGGAGGGAGGCCTGGCTCACGGAAGATAAGTTCCCTCTGCTCCTGGTCTCGACTGGTCTGCTGCGCTTGTTTCAAATACTAATTTTCTTTCACTCCTTCCCCCCTCTCCTCTTTCTCTTTTCTCTCCGTCTCATCTCCTCCTCTCACGGAGGCTGGTTACCTTGACCATGTTCTCTGCTTCAGTCCCTCTGTGTGTGTGTTTTTTTTCTCTCTCAGCGAGTTCCGTTCTGTTGAAACCACAAGCCCACTGAAAGGATTTATAAGGCACTGATGAAGTGTGTGTGTGTGTGTGTGTGTGTGTGTGTGTGTGTGCGTACGTGTGTGTGTGTGTGTGTGTGTGTATGTGTGTGTGTGTGTGTGTGTGTGTGCGTATGAGTGTGGGTGTGTGTGTGTGTGTGTGTGTTTGTGTGCGTAGCGCTAAGTAGGAGTGAAGAGAAAGAAGCATCCAGCAGTGCACCTCATTAACCTAGAAGAAAAACACACACACAGAGACTCAGAAAGTCGTGTCTCTGCTCGGAGCACCCGCGCGTGTGTGTGTGTGTGTGTGTGTGTGTGTCGGGCATGGGGAGCGGGGGCGACATGGGGCGGTGAACGGGGGCGACATTGCTGCATGTAACTTCCTCCTGAGGGTCATGGTGAGAAGGAAGACTGTCGTTTGCGCCCTGATACTAAACAGCTGAGATGCCCACAGCAGGTAGATAGAGCACCGGATAACTAAAACTGGACAGGGAGATGGACAGAGGAAGAAAGGCAAGAGAAAGATAGACAGAAGAAGAAAGAGAGAGAGAAAAAAGAAGGATATCAAGCGCAAGAGAGAAATGTTTTTCCCATGAGCTCCCTAGACTGCCAGCCTAGCTGAAAGAAAGGGGAAACACTGCCACCTGGTGTCCGTCCAGAGCACTGCATGTCTCTGAGGCATACAGGTGCTAGGACTCTTATCAGATCCTGTAAAAAGAAGTGATTCTCTCGTGAGTCAGTTACCCTGCCATATATCACAGCATCAAATGCCCTTAAGACCCACAGGGGTACCCTTACCACCCCTCATCCCCTTTACACACACACACACACACACGCACACGCACACGCACACGCACACAACCTTGTTATGGGCCAGACAGTCCAGTGACATGTCATTGCATCTGCAGCTGCTCAAATCAAATCTTCCTCCTTGTAAACAACCCCCCTCTGACCTCGTCATCGATCTCACACACACACACACACACACATACACACGTGTAACACAGCATAATGAAACGTTAATAAATCCCCGGTCATCTCCAAAGCCATATGTGTTTGCTTTCACTGACCTCCCCCTCTTGGCGAGCAGGTGTGTTTGATATCAGGGAAATCGATCTGAGGGCCCTGCTTTTCTTATCTCTATTTATGCTTTCAGTTTTGTTTTGTTTTGTGTTCTTTTTGTTGTTGTTTGCTCTTGAATTGGTCTTTGATTTACTTAATTTCTTTATCCTGGCGATAATCTCTACCTTCTGTGCATATCTGTGAGTGTTCGGTTCAGTTACTGCACTTTATGCTTCTGGGCTTGATAAATGCCAAGTAAATAGAATTACCAAAGAGAATGTACAAAGATATAAAATTGAAAATTTTTGCTCCGACTCCCTCAAGCTGCCCTCAAGCTGTCATTGCCGGAGCCCTTTCACAGTCAATTCAATTCAATTCAATTCAAGAATGCTTTATTGGCATGACAAGTTCACCCATATTCCCAAAGCGGTCATACAATCAACTGCTACAGTTCACAGTCCCCCCCCACCCCCACTCAGTGTCATGTCCTCATGTCCTCTTCTCACTCTCTTCTGCATTAAAGGCTAAAACAGCCAAAAGTATTTCAAAAAAAGATAAGGAACTGAAGATCCATGCCGACTGTTGATCCCAACTCTCCCTGCTCTGTGTGTGTACGCGTGATTCCCCTGCTCTGTGTGTGTACACGTAATTCCCATTCTGTGTGTGTTTGTGTGTACGTGTGTGTACGGGTAATTCCCCAGCTCTGTGTGTGTACACGTCATTCCCCTGCTCTGTGTGTATACGCGTGTGTGTACGGGTAATTCCCTTCCCCTGCTCTCCTCTCTGTACTGTAAGTGTCCCCTGCTGTCTTCAGGGGACACTTACACTAATTGCAGCCTAATTGAAATGTGCCGTGTCAAATTGAAGACCAATTAAATCTCCCCCCCAAAAAAGAAAAATGTCCGTCAGCCATTCATACATGAATAAAATGACATTTGTGAGTGACGGACTAAAAAAATCTATAGGCCTACTGAAGTTCAACCATGATATGTTGTCCATGATATTCCACGACACTCTTTCCTCACTGAACCATTTCTCCAGTAGACCTCAACACTGCTCTGGTTCTTCCTCACATCCCCACACAGGTCCATCTCTCCTCATGGCCATATGGTGCGGTAGAAGACATCATCCACATCGCTACACCAGTAGTGGAGGGGGCATCAGGAGGATTCTCGGTCAGTCGGTCATGTTTTGAGGCCGGACTGCTAACTGTGATCTATAACAAGGGGCATGACATTGCTTTTTCTCTGCGGTGCCCTCAACCTGTGCCTTGTGCTAGCGACCTGGGCTAACTCTCAGTGCCCCCTCACCCCCCTCACAGCTCTGGTATTTGAAATGAACAACCGCAACATGTTTTAAGTAGATCCAACTTAGAATGATTTCCCCCCTGAAATATGAATCAGGCCAAGTGAGATCACACTCCTATAGCACACACACACACACACACACCCTCATTGGGAGGGAGCCTCTAGTGTTAATAACTGTATCACATAGCCACGTATATTACAAAATTGTACGCTGCAGTATGAAGTGTAACTTAACACGCTCTCGACATCTTGCATTTGCATTTACTCTTTGCCAGATGCTTTTATCCCAGAGCGCCTCACAAGTGTTCTCATAAAGCCCCACTGATTTGGATCAGGGAGGTCAGTCCGTGAGAGGAATTCTGAGACCTGTTGGAAAACAGCCTGCTTATGGCAAGCTTGTGTAAAGTGGTACCGTCATGGACAATTTGTTCCACCCAGAGCAAATGCGGCATTAGGCAAGGGGGAGAAGTACCTTGAACAAGTTCTTTCTCAGCAAACTATTTAGAGTTTTCATTTAGCATTTTATCACTGAACACGAGAAAAGGCTGATCACGTCCTTGAACCCTTCAGAGATGTGTCTGAAATGTGATTTGAATCTTCTGGATGTTCGTAAACTCAGGTGTAACTTTGACTCTAAGGATGTAAATGCAAGTATGAATTGTACCTTCAGATGTAGACTCAGGTTTGCCTTCAACCTTCAGGATGTAAACATGATTCAGGCATGACTGTAATATCCAGGATGTAGAGTCAGATGTGCCTTTACCTTTCAGGATGTAGACTCAGGTTTGACTTTAAGCTCTAAGATGTAGACTCAGATGTGCCTTTAACCTTCAGGCTGTAGACTCAGATCTGCCTTTGACCTTCAGGCTGTAGACTCAGATCTGCCTTTGACCTTCAGGCTGTAGACTCAGATGTGCATTTGACCTTCAGGCTGTAGACTCACAGGTCTCTCCCACTTCAGTTGGAGCGGAGCCTGGTCTTAGCCGCCCTCAAGGCGTTGCCACGGCGGCCGCCAAGTAGATTTTGGCTTCCCCCTCACGAGGCAAAAACTCCTCCTTTGGTTGTCAGTGGACTGTACATCATCCTCGCCGCCTGGCACAGAGCGGCCGGCGTAATGGGGAAGTTTCCCCCTCCGCGTCCGGAGCCGTAGCCAGGTGCTCTCCGGATGGCGACCACATGAGTAATGGCAATTACAAGGTGGTATTAAGACAATGAGGTTTGTCAACAATGGCCGCCTGTCAGCCCGTCGCCAAGGGGTCACCCAGAGAGCAGTGACAAATGGCAGCTGGGAGGACCAGAGAGAGAGAGGAAGAGAGAGAGAGAGAGAGAGAGAGAGAGAGAGAGAGAGAGAGGGAGAGGGAGAGAGAGAGGCGCTGGCTGGACCGAGCTTTTTTGCTGCAGTACTAGACAGGTTGGGGTTGGCCAGCGAATGCCTCTCGGGCCCAAGGCTGCACACTTCTCTATGTAGTTCAGAGCTGGTTCTGGTCCAGAGACGCAGCCGTCTGAATTTGCTGGAGTAAACATTGTTTAGAGTGTGGACTGTGACTGAGGGCCATTATCATCAGGCTGGAGAGGAACTAGAACAGGCGCCAGATCCTGCTATCTGTTAATGTTGCATCAGCGTCTCAGAATGCATCTCGCATCAATTTACATTTGAAACTTTTATTTAAAAAATGTAAATAGTTTGGTTCTTAAACAACTTAAAATGGGTTTCAGTTAATCATACTGTATTCCTACTGCTGGGTCAGTCTGGTGCCTTTATGTAAATCCCAAAATAGATGCAATTAGATTCAAACAGGGAGCCGCCATTAGGAATGCAACGGCCCATTAATTTGAGAGAAAAGCAGTTCAGAAGAATATAGAAACTTATACATTTCTATTTTTCATTATCGTAAAAAGCAGTCATATCGACAATGAGCATATGTGTGTGTGTGTGTGTGTGTGTGTGTGTGTGTGTGTGTGTGTGTGTTTTGAGTGTCAGTGCATGTTTGCATGTCTGCACAAGAATGTCCACAAACATGTCAACAGCGCTTTCACCTTCAGCTGAAAAAGGATCCCAAATTACATGCTGTCACTCAGTCATTGTTACATCAGCGCACGTGACAACAGTTGCTAGACACACTGGCATTCTAACAAGCTTGGGATTCCATTAGCAGGAGCACTGGTGGACAGACATGCAGAGGTGATTACCTGATCTCAATCACGGGTAATTCTCCCAACAGCCCCCCTGCCTAATGCCACATCCGCAGCAAGGCGTGCATCGCGAGCAGATATCAAAGGCTCCCGGGCGTTGATGCTTCTTAATTACACAGACAATCAGGGAAGGGTCGGGCAGAGAAAATACTATCTGGCCAGGTTCATTTCGGCTTCATTAAATTAGTTTTGCGAATTAGCTCAGTCGTAAATAAGAAGGTAAGTAATAACGGTGACCGAGCGTATGTGCTTGGGGGGGGTGGCAGATCAGACATGTACATATTTCTTCCCTTGTAATTGCATAAAGGACTGGCCCCAAGTTAGGCCACCTTGGAGTTTATTATGCTCTACCTAAATAACACAGGTCCTGCCAGCTGTACCTAATAGACTGACTAGTGAGTTAATGCAAACAATATAAAAATCTATTTTTTTTTTTTACGTCAACTTAATCAATTAAAACATAAACCACAGTAATGACCAAGTGCATTCCACCAATCTATCTCTTCGTAATCAGGACAGAAAGAAAAGTTCCGGAAAACTGGTTTGTGTTGAAACAGCTGGTCTCCTGACATGAAGGGACACAAGGGTCCTGTAGAGGGGTACGGTCAGAGAGGGTTAAAGCGGAGCATGAAGTCATGAAGGATCTTGAAAAGACTGTATATAGAATACTGAAACTATTGATTGTTTGTGTTAAATTCTAGAAGGAAATGTAAGGGATAATCAAATCGGAAAATAATGCACTTATCGAAGTGTAAGTGCCTGCAGCGTCGGGACCTTATTACCACTTCGAACGTGCATTATTTTCCTGTAAACGCACGGCGCAGAGTTGATTATCCCGTTTACAGTCTACCACTGCTACTATCATTTTCGTTTATATTGCCGCTGTCTTATACAACGTTGCTGTTTTTACCGTTAAATTAACATTGGCAAATATTCAAGTGTGATAAGCCCAAAAAAAGGGAACTACTTCATAGCCGTGCGTATTATCGAAAAATAATGCACGTTCTAAAAAGCATCACAATAGGAAACTTGACCAAGCAGTGGTATAAAGGAAAATAATTCACTCCTCAACAGTTAAGGCCGGCGCCCACCGGACATGGCGTTCTGCGCTCTGGGCTTGACGCGCAGGATTTTAGAATAGTTTTCTATCTCTGTGCGGCTGCTGCGCATTGAAAACAATGGAGTTCTAATTTGTTTGTTGTCGCACCGTGTATGTGTCCGGTGGGCGCCGGGCTTTACGGTCTCCCCTTCAGCAGCCTGCTCAGCAGCTCCTGCCTCGTGTCCTTCAGGAGCGAGGCTGCATCCTTCACGCCTGGCAGTGAGTCCTTGAGTCCTTGATTAGCGTCGCCAAAACGCTTTCCGATGGGCGGCTTTGAGGCTGTTACCAAAGATTAAAAACTATTGGCAAAATATCGACGAAAAGACACTGTCTTGGTCTCGGTCCATCTCAAATAATGCCTCTGTGCTGAATTACCTCTCTCTTCCTCCACTAGAACCTTTTCTATCCATCCATCCATCTATCTATCTATCTCTGAACTTAACTGCTAACTATCGATCTACATATCTGTTATAATGTATGTATTTATCTAATGTCTCTCTCATTCTCCCTTCATTATTCCCGTTCTTTCTTTCTTTCTATCTTCCTCCTCTCTCCGTCCATCCCTGCCTCCAGCCCTGAGTCATTTCCTTAATGATGCGTTGTCACAGCGTGCTGATAGGTCTACTGATGCGTGGCACAGCTTCGCTGGTCAGTGGCGTCTGCCCCGTTCCTGTCTGGGCGCCAAGTGGCCTCGTCTTCATCGCTTATTTGTGTCCAGTCGTGCCAATGACGTCCACTTTAATTAAGATGATTTTCTCCCCGCGGCCCAGCGGAGGGCCGTATGCAAATGGGCGTCTTCCGGGTGCGCTCCGAGGTGATCAATCACTCACCTAGCGGGCTAATTTGATGATTGCAATGATAAAACGTAACTCTTGAATAAGCAGGGGAGGTGCCGGCGACCTGTCCACTGTCTGTGTTTTTTAATAAATATCCCAAGACAAAACAGGTTTGTTTTTAAATCAGTGTTATTTTTAAGAGCGTCTGAAGTCTCGCTCACTTAAATTGCTGTAGAGACAGACTTCACGGACAGAGAGAGGAGTTAACTGTGATAAAGCACCTGACATGGCTTGATCAAAACACATACTGAATTGGACAAATACTTACATGGGTGTCTCTTAAAAGAAGGTGTTTTTTACAAAAGTTGCACACAGACTGAACTGATTTGCATAAAAGCAAGACATCATACAAGCACACACATGCACACACGTACGGTACACACACACACACCTCCTCAGTATTCAGCCTCTAGTTCTCCTCAGCCACGCTGCTTGACACAGTGCCAGGTCTGAAGCTCTCTGTGTAATGTCGCTTGTCATTTCCCATAAGCTCACGTATGCATCTCTCTGGCCCCTCCAAAAAAAGAAAAAAAAAACTTTCATTATCAAAGTGATTAAAAAATTCCTCTGTAATTCCAGAGGAGGCAGAGTTACATGCGCACAGTGGACGTAAAGGGTGGCATGTGTTAACCCTTGACCCTCGTCTCCTGCGGACGGCCTCAACACGGCTCGTCCAGCCGGAGATGAGCGAGTGAAAGCTCTCTGATTTCTTTTTGGAGCGCTGGAGTTTGGGACAAAAGCCATGTTGATGAATGGATCTCACACTGTCCACTCCCCCAGACTGCGCTGAGTGATTTAATCTGGGCCACTTTCATTCCATCTTAGTCAAGCCCTAAATTGGAAGACTTTAAAATTAAAGTCTCCAAACTTCCAAAAAAAAAAAATACATAGCCGTAGTGGCCAGTCTGACAGACACTGCAGCTCTCGGGCAGACGTATCAAATGGCCCTGAACTTTACTTCCCATGTCATTAAAAAGCAGATGATACTCCAGCATTCTCACTGAGTCGTACTGAGAAGAGAGACAATCAGTCAATCAGTTTGTGTTCGATGAATGGAAAAGAAGAGCATAAGCCTGCTGACGTGAGGCTGCTGTAGGACATGCTGTAGTTTTGTGCTGAAATATTTTTATTATTATTATTCATATTTTTTGTATGTAGCCTACTGTTCGGGAAAATGGAAGACTGTTCCAGCATTTCAAGCTGTCTAGTCCTCATGTCTTCACTCGCTCTAGTCATGCCATCATGTTAGCGTGCTATCACGGATACAGGAGGTAAGAACAGGAAGCAAGCGATGGGAGAGAGAGGGAGGGAGGGAGAGAGAGAGAGGAAGGAAGGAGAGGAGGAGCAGCAAGAAAGAGAGCGACCGACAGACAGACAAAGGCATGTAAGGGGGAAATTTGAAAGAGAATCAGAAATACCGACAGAGAAAGATACAAGAGAGGAGGACAGAGAGCAATGGAATGAAAGAGACAGCGAGAGAAGAGAGAGTCACTCAGATATCACACACACACACCTACTCAGGCACACACACACACACACACACACACACACACACACACACACACACACACACAGCAGTGCAGAGAAGAGAACAGTGGTAGAGTGGCAACGCAATGTTCCTCCTCTTTGAAGGTTAAGGAAATGCAGTGCTTCTGTAATACAGCGAGATTAGAGAACCACACCCCCTGGCGTGCGTACACACACACACACACACACACACACAGACACACACAGACACACACATACACACACTCAGGCAGAGCCTCCAGGAGACACCCATGCCACTCAGGGCTGCCCACGGGCGTCCATGCCAGGGCCGACGGCTCAGCCAACGTCAGACACAACGCAGTGCTGATGAATGGCTATCTAAAAGTGATGACTGCCTAAGTTTAGCCCTGCCCATGGGTGTGTGTGTGTGTGTGAGGGGAGTTGGGGGATGAGCGCTGGGAGAAGACAAAAAAGAAAAGAAATCAAAACAAAACACCAAAGCCAAATGCCGGGGCTGTGAGGGAGGATTGATTGCCAGGGGAGAGGAGTGGATGCGCGGCGCTCCGAGAGGACATCGGACTTGTTTACGGAGTGTGAGAGTGTTGGCGCGGCAACGTAGCTGGGATCAGGATGCTGCCTCCTCACCGGTGGTCAAAAAAAACAACAAGGGCCCCCGACAGGAAATGAGGCAACAGGCAGGACGCCAAATGGAACTTCATCAATTACAGCTCAAACGACCCACTCACACACACGATGTGTGTGTGTGTATGCAGTTTGGAGCCAAATCCTAAGCAAAGTGGTAACACAGAGGAGCAATACAGACTTCTGTCTAATATAATGTTATTATATGATTACACAAGCACTCATGTACTGTCCTTTAATGTTATATTATGATCGCATTTCGAAGCCATTGTGCAGCATCTCATGCATTGCATAAAGTGCTGTATTTGCTTGTAGCGTCTGGATGGTCAGGCAGGTAGCTGAAGTGAGTATAATATTAATGAGATTCCATGGGTTGTACCAGTTGACAGAGCTGTTGTCAAGGTTTGTGGTTCATCGTTCACATGCTGTAGTTTCGGTATAGCTAAGCCAGTACAGGTGTTGTTCATAGAACCTGATGTAACATGATGTCATGTTTCCATGTTACTAAGCACAATACTGCCTTTTTAAAGACTGATGCAGACTGGTGATTGGTCAAATGAATATACGAGTGGAGTATTGAGTCTTCCTGGCGCTTCCATGTTATGTATGCATGTGTCTGTATACCTTCAGTAACATCAATGCCATTCCAACAGGTGTTTTGTCCACACAGCCTACATATGACATTTCTGTTACTAAGCACAGTACCGCCTTTTTTTCCCCAACAGAATGTGCATTATGCCAAGACGCCACACACGGTCAAAGTTTCAATCTATTTACCCAGCATGCAGCAGTGGTGTCTGACCATCTTGCCATCATTAAAACATGTGAACAAATCCTGTAATGTTGCCGTCCCCTGTAGCCTCTTATTAGCCTGTTATTGTGCTATTATTTCACCCGCTCATAGACACCCATTTGCATTCAAATAGAAGCGGGGCTCCTGCCTAACAGATTCCGTCTGAGAGAGAGAGAGAGAGGGAGAGAGAGACAGAGAGGAAGAGAGAGACGGCTTTGTTTCCGAGACAACAGCAGCCTTATCAGGGCCTGCCTCGCCCCCGTCTGCTTTGATAGTGGCGCATTCATCTCTGCGTCCATCTCTGATTGGCCGCATCGGTGGGGGCGCTTGGTCCATTACTCCCCCCAGGAGACACCTCTGTGATGAGCAAGCGAGGGAGGGGTACCTTGTAATGCCATGTGATGCTGTGGCTGCTGTGTTACATTTCAATACTGTAATATCGTTAAGACATGAGATCTCTCTCTCTCTCTCTCTTGGACTCCCGGGGACAGACAGAATGGTTAGCCCTGTTTATCTAAGAATGGTTAGCCTTGTTTATCTAAGCTCATTAACTGATAAAACACAACAGTTATGGACTGCAATTGTTTACTTCGCTGTCTAGGAGCTGGAATGTCGAGTAGCTTATTAGCATTAGGAATTATGATAATATAATACGTTGCATGTAGACCACCAGATGATAACGGGTCTTTTATAATCTTTTAACGGGAGATGCATAGCATTTGAGCTCTTTCGTGTTGTCTTTGATGCCCCATATGGGGCGGTGGTAGTGTAGTGGTTATGGAGCTAGCTGGGCTAGCGTGTAGTGGCCTGTACGTTGTTGGTTCATTTCCAGACTTCCACTGTTGTGCCCTTGAGCAAGGGACTTCACTTTAAGTTGCTCCGGGGACAATGTAATCCCTAGTAATATAGTTGACATATGTAAGTCACTTTAGACAAAAAAGTGTCTGCTAAATGTAATGCAATGTTCTTCACACTGTTGTTATCTCAATGTTCTTTTGGAATTATATGAGGTAAACAGGTAAGCATCCGGCACATTCCACCACTTGAAATGTCTTGCTCATTTTAAGAGATGTCTGCCTTTACTGTTTACTGTTTACCTTTTTCCCCTCTCCTAGCTACTGTTGCATGTGGGTCTCCACCCTCATTTCATCTTTCAAGATGTCCTCACAAACACCTAGTGAAAAGGGTGTAGTGTAATATGTGTCATGAGAACTGAAAGCCGTCCAAATTTCGTGTCTTCTGTTTACAAGAAGGATGTTCAATTCCGGTGTGTTCACCAGAGCTCAAGAATCTTTCATCTGATTAGACGTTACTGCTTTGCTTTTCCTCGAGAGGCTACTGCAGACAACCAGATTAACCGTAACGTATGGCTGGAATGCATGGCCGGAATACACCGCCACTTTCATTACGATTTCTAATCGGATCGGCAGTTTTATTCTCATATGTCATTCTTAAGCCCAACGCCCACCAGAAACGGCGTTCAGCGGTCTGGGCTTGCGCGCAGGATTTTAGAATAGTTTTCTATCTCTGTGCGGCTGCTGCGCGGCAGACGTTTCCAGTGGGCAATGCTCCATTGAAAACAATGGAATTCTAAGTTTTTTCGTGGCGCGGCGCGCCGCGTACGCTTCTGGTGGGCGATGGCCTTTATTCTGATTGAACCGTTATTCCGATTCTGGTTCCGATTCCAATTCTAAAAGAGTCCATGTAAACCCATCTGCTGTTTTATTCGGATTCTAGTTGGATTTAAAGGGACACTTCACCGATTAGCATTAAGCTTTGTATCTTTAGAAAACCAGTCATGTTTTTGAATGGTCGTGCATCATTCCCTCAGTTTGCCTTGAGATGGGAGAAATACGGATTTCAATGTTGGACTTCCTGCTTTCAATGATCTAAAAGTCATCATTGTACATCATTGAAAGCAGGAAGTCCTATTCATGGGTTTCATTGAAATCCGTATTTCTCCCATCTCAAGGCAAACTGAGAGAATGATGCACGTTTTTTAAAGATACAAAGCTTAATGCTAATCAGTGAAGTGTCCCTTTAAAGAGTTGTCGTAAACCCGCCTGCTGTTGAATGTGTTCTAGATGCAGTGGACTGGCCTGTCAGTCAATGGAGGCTGATCAATAGAGATCATTTGGAAGCACATCTGACCTGAGTGCTGGGCGTTAAATGTTCCGTGCGGACTAGAGTGTTTCAGCCAGAGAAACCAGACGAAGGCTTTTAGCAGACATAATAACAGTGTGTGTGTGTGTGTGTGTGTGTGTGCAACATGAGCTGAACAATGTAGCTATGAGACAGTAGGAACATGTGTGTCTCAGATTCAGAGTCTCAGATCGCTCTCTGATAACACACACAGACATGAACTCCATACACACTTGTATAACTCCATACACACACTCATTTTTCGCACAGGTACACACACATACACACAGACCTAAGCACACATATACTCACCGTCTCCCATTTACTCTCACACAAACATATACCCTCTTTCCTTGCTTTAGCGTGCGCGCGCGCACACACACACACACACACACACACACACACACTTATCCAGGCCCCCCTCCCAAAACTCTCCCAACACACACACACACACACACACACACACACAGAGTCCCATTTCTCATCAGCTCTGTCACCCGGTGTTGTTGTGTGCTCCCCCATCTCTCACCCCCCGTCTCCATTATGTTGTGCTGTAGTTGTGGCGTCTCCTGCTGCTCGGGACTCTAATTGGAACGAGGCATCCTGTCCCATCATCTCCCAAAGCCCCATCCAGCCATGCACAGCCACAGAGCCACAGCACAGAGGAGGGGAGAGGAGGGGAGAGGAGAGGAGAGGGAAGAAGAGAAGAGAGGGGAAGGGAGATGAGGAGAGGGCAGGAGAGGAGAAGGGAGTGGAGAGGAGAGGAGTGGGGGGGGAGAGGAGAGAAGAGTGTGACACATCATCACACACTCAAATCTCAGCATGATTACCACCAGGGCAGCTTTACAAAACCAGGCTATAATGACTTGAGGGGAGTGTGTGCGTGCGTTTGTTGTGTGCGTGTGTGTGTGTGTGTGTGTGTGTGTGTGTGTGTGTGTGTGTGTGTGTGTGTGTGTGTGTGTGTGTGTGTGTGTGTGTGTGTGTGTGTGTGTGTGTGTGTGTGTGTGTGTGTGTGTGTGTGTGTGTGTGTGTGAGAGAGAGAGAAGGCAAGCATGCATATGTGTATGTCTGTGTGTGCATGGGTGTTTTGGGTGTGTGTGAGAGTGTGAGCGAGCATGAGCGTGTATGCACCAAATATGTCCATGTCCAGTATGTACCCGTGTGTGTGTGTGTGTGTGTGTCTGTGTGTGTATGTACTCGTAGAGCTGAGGATGTATAATTTACCTGTGAGTTTCCTGACCATGGCAGAGCAGTGATGGCTCAGTGTGTGTGTGTGTGTGTGTCTACGTGTGTGTGTGTGTGTGTGTGTGTGCGTGCGTGCGCAAGGGGCTCTGACCTGTCCTTGCCTCTGCCTCATCCTCCTTCTGCTGCTGCTGGCTTTTAACGGCAACCGCAGCAAAGATTAGTCGTTACAGGCAGCACGTGCTGACCTTGGAGACAACAGGAGGACTGGAGAGAAGGAGTGAGAAACTCTTACCGCACACACTATTGCATTTGAGATGGACTGACAGTCTGCATAATGGGCTCGGAGGCAGATGCATTAACTAACACACACACACACACACACACACACACACGCATACAGTACATACACATACACACACACACACACACGTGCGCGCATGCACTCTGTTTGAAAGACACGCAAACATGGCTGCGACCTCCAACCACTAATGCCCGGTAATGAGCAGATTAAATTAGACTCGTAATCAGAGCGATCGCTTCATTCTAGGAGCAGCCTGTGTCCATGTGAGTCCATTTATAAGCACACTTTCCCTGAAAGGCCTAATTGGAAGCATGGAGGTCTTTGCCGGTAACGTACATTGGCTGTTTATTGACATGGCCATGAGAATGTATACCGGAGGAAGCTCTTTTCAGTTCCACACACTGGGGAAGATGTTACATTCAAAACTAGGTTGTCCTTGCTGATGTTTGATAACTTCACTGTGGCACTCATTCATCGTCTAATTTTATACCGCCATATTTTATCTTGGACCAAAAATATTTCAGTGTCAAGATTAAACTCGAAATTTCGTGAATAAACTTGAAGTGTGAAGTTGACTTTAATCTCAACGTTTTGAAAGCGGATCGATCAATTGTCCAACAACTCAACAAAATGCCTTTGGATGATTTGGTCGAGTTGTACTTCAGAATCGGGTTTAGCAATACAGAAATCATTGTTGTTTTAGAGCAGAACCACATTGTGGTGATTAGTGTAAGGACACAGAAAAGGCTGTGCCGAAAACATTGTCTGTTCAGAGGGAGAAATCATACAAACGCATTCTTGCAAACTGAAATTGCAAGGATATCGATGTCAGGCGAAAATTGAAAAAATGTGTTTTTCTGAATTAATATACATCAACTAAGCCGTGGAGGAAGTATTTTTCGTTGATCACACAGTACAGAGCTAGCACAGGCAAGAGCTACAGTCCAAAATTGCAAACAGTGGGTTAGCATACAGTAGGGCAAACAGCCACACGCTTTCAAACTCGCATTTTTAAACCTTAAAACAGCGACAAACCTCGTCAGAAGCTTGCTCTAGGTATCTACACAGAAAACAAAGCACCAATCAGTAGGGTTGGGCACCGAAACACGGTTCTAGTATGGAACCGGTGCCGACGCAAACAGTAGTAACCATACCGAATAACAACATGAATTTCGGTGCCTCATTTCGGTGCTTCATTTAAATGGCGTTTTTTTTTTTATTATTATTATAAATACGATGCATCACTGCACGTCATGCACCATATCTAACTGCTTGCTCTGATAGCACCACATCCAGATACAGCTAGCCAACATAAACATTAGATGCCTAAAGCAGAGGGATGCACCACACAGATTAGTGGACAGTGTTTGAGAGCTCACGTGAGCCCATGTCAAGTAGCTCTTGTCAAAATATTGCAGTACACAAAAGGCTATGAAACAACATCAACAGTATAGCCTACTTTACTCAATACCCAGCTAACAATTTCTGGTTAGGAGAACGTTTTTAGAACGTTTTTTTCTTGGTTAGGGGAACGTTACCTGAAAGTTGCCCCATGGTTCCCCAGCAACGTTTTTTCTGGTTATTTATTTTGGTTAGCAGAACGTTCTCCTACCCTTTAGGGAAAGTTACAATATTTGGTTGCATTAACGTTCCCCTAACCTCCCAGCAACAACGTGTAAAGGGGAAAAACATAATACAGATTTGTTGTGACATCCAGACATGGCTCTGCTTTACACTCGCCGTCTGTGACGATAGGCTATCCGTGACCTGGTAGCTTGAACGTCTCTGATGATTAAGGCAATGACAATTTACTACACGTATATTCATACACTTACCGTTAGCTGCTTGCAGAACTGCGACGAGTACGGCCCGTTACTCCACATATATGACAGCTAAACTTTTAAATGCGGGTTAGGTGTCTTTTTTCCCATAATAAACGATAAGTCAGATCAAAACATCAGCAGAGCAGCAGGCTAGCCTACATTGTTTCAAAATTCAAAACTGGCTGCTTTTACTGCATCGTATTCCATTAAAAGTCCTCGGTTCAGAATTATGATGGATTTTGGTTTAATTTGTTTTAAATTGGGACTGGGAATTGTGGGATAGGCTGAGTGAACAACACAGTAAACACGTAGGCTATAACTTGGACTACGTGTTAATATAAAACAATTTGTCCCCAGGGAAATTTTGAAAATTGTGCTGTTTAAGATGCAGTCTCAACGTTTGAGAAAGAATTCGTTGGAGTCCTCATCATTATATTTTCATAACAAATTAAAGCTTTAATAAAAACATGAATGCATTTCAGGTGCCACTCTAATCGATAATGGATTAATCCAACACTCTTCGTCAGATTTGCAGTTAGCATTAATCGGTGTGTGCCTGCCTGGGACTATGGCTAGCTAGCTCTTCCACCCGGTTTACCCTGTAACAGTGTTTTTTAAAAGCCTGTTGACTGTTGGACTTAATGGAACAAGTGCACGGAGAACGATGTGAAGAATGTGATCGATACCATACAGCCAGTAGCCTACGTGAGTAACTTTATCTCTGTGTTATCCAAATGTCTTAAAGTTAGCGAGGTTGAGTCTGTAACACACCAACACACCAGAGCTGGCTGTTTTTTTCACGGACCCGAGATGATGAAAGTAGGCTAGCTTTTCTCAGCCTCTTCTTCTCGCGCTGGCTGCCCCTTCTTAGCTAGACGGGCTGGCTCTGGTCGGCCTAATATCAATCCAACAGAGGGGGGAAGAATAGAATAGGATATACTCATGTCGATTTTGCAACAAATTATTCCGACTAAGTTGCAATGTGGCTGCTGGCCCTGTTCAATTGGAAACTCATAGAAACTCTGGGGCGATTTTCATCAACAATAATCAACCCCACGCACATAACCAAAAAATACCGATATGGTTATAGGCTACAAATAAGATACCAAAAAAACAACTAAGTAGCAACGTTGTGTGAAAAGAGAAATGCAACCAGAATATAACGTTTCTTTTTTTAGTTGTAATAACGTTCGGGGAACTTTGATAACCTGGAGCTAACGTTCTCTCCAGGGTATTAGAAGGTTACTGATAAACTAACCACAGGACACCCAACGGCTAACGTTATTTGCTTGCTGGGATTCAACCAAAATATAACGTTTCTTTTTTTAGTTGTAAAAACGTTAGGGGAACGTTTTTTTTTTTTGACAACCTGGAGATAACGTTCTCTAAACGTTATTAGTAGGTTGCTGAAAAACTAACCATAGGGGAACCAAAAGCTAACGTTACTTAAAGTTAGCAGAACGTTATTTGCTTGCTGGGTAACCTTGCTAATGGCTAACTGGGATCTATTTGAAATGTTATCAGCAAATTATAATGTGAAAACATTGTTTCACGTGTCTTCCTTACAACATAATTACATTACATTATTTTTTCATATGCATGAGGCCAATATAGTATCACAGTGAATATGAAGATCATGCTAAATGTTAGCTTGCAAAACCATAAAGATGAAGGTTACAAACATACCTCTGCGTTGATATCCCTGAGATGCCAAATAAGCTAACCATCTCCGGCTGGAATCGCTAATTAAGCTGCTCATACAGGGGTAGCCTGTTAGCGCATTGGATACTAATTGCTTTTTTAAAAATGCCTGCACTGGGAATCAAAACACTTCAACATCAGGATATGTAACATGTTTAAAACTATTCTGTGTTATGAGGGAAGACATATTCTTGAAGCATTTGGGAACACTCTGAACGAACTTGAAAGCAGAGTCCCTCAACGTTACATTAGATCACTTAGGGGGTATTCACACCTGCCTTGTTTAGTTCGATTAAAACGAACTCAAGTTCGTTTCTTGCTTGGTTCGGACCTTTTTGACTGGTGTGAATACAATCACTCGAACTCTAGTGCGGACCAAACAAGCGGACCGAGACCCAGCTGAGGAGGTGGTCTCGGAGCGGTTCCTATCGAACCCTGGTGCGGTTCGTTTATGGTGTGAAAGCAGACCGACCTCGATCCGACCCAGTTACAGAAATCTACCTTTTTTGGATTTGACGAGCTCCCGTAGTTTTTGCGCATTATGGGAAATGTAGGATAGCTCCGTGACGCACAACAGCTGTAAGCAGCAGTGGGCTAACGCTTTTTTGCCAACAATAATTTGATTTTGCATCTCCGACCTGTTCCGTCTTCCGTAGGCCTGCTGTTAGCATGTTGGACACACATGAGAGCTCTTCTCAGCTGTTTTGTTGCACGTCTTCGTCGTTGCAAAATTACGAGCATGATATTGTTAAACTTGCATCAAACGGTCTTGACGCTCAAGCACTTCTGCAAAGCTGTAACTGTATAAACTATATTGCTAGGATAATAACGAGTACAGTACGCAAACATAGTATTTACGTGGGCCAACTTTGACTTTGGCTTCCTATACTCTTCACCCCACCTACACGTTTACCAGCCAATGGTTGAACGACCTTAGCACATGTGCTTTTGTTTATAAATTCTGGTCCGGTTGCAATTAATCACGGTGTGAAAGCGAACCGCACTAAAAAAGAAAAAAAGAAAAAAAAATTGGTCCGTTCCAAATAAGTGAACTAACGGACCTTCCTGGTGTGAATACGCCCTTTGAAATGCGTTTGACCTGGCAATTCTATGGCAAGCCATTTTAACATAGACTACCTTATAGCAAGACACCTAGGCCTATATTGGATGAACATGAAAGTAGAGCTTACCATTGTGTGTGCACCCATGGCAAGCTGGTTTAACATTTAAATATATTATGCATAGAAGCAATGAGATATTGATAGTAAATTGAGTATAACAGTTCAACTTCATATTTTGTGTGTGATAAAATTGTTATTATTGGGGTAACCATATCTTATTGGAGTGAAAATATAAGGAGCTAAATATAAGATAAGATGCAGATACAACACAGCTAATGCCGGAAACAAATGAGGTAGTTGAACAGCCTTCCATGCATATAGCCTAAGTATTCATGCTAGTCCATTTCATTGTAAGGAAAAAAAAAAGAGTACTGGTTCAGGCACCGTTTTAAAAGTATCGATTTGGCACCGGTATCGGAAAAAATCCCAAACGATACCCAACCCTACCAATCAGTCTGTAAACTTTGGAATAGTTTGTATACACTTCAGTTTGAGACCACAACACAATCTGAACCACAGAAATGTCACGCGAGACCTCACAGGAAGCACCTAATACATATATATTTGAGAGAACATGTAGCTTATTCAAATGCAGTGCTTCAATTCCACATGTGCAATTATTGTTACCCTTGACTCTGCTGGGAACTTCAACACCTTTTTAGTTGTTGCTGTTGTCCTTTTTAGATCAGCATGCAGCTTTGTTAGCTTCTCATAATTCAGAGTGATGTTTGATGTTGTCATTTCCCTCCAACAATCAATAGCAAACATTGGCTTTTGCACAAGTTCTTTGTGTGCAAGTTTTGTCAAAATTGTTGGAAGATTGTCTGCTGTGATTCTTCTTCTGCATTCATAGTTGTCAAGAGTTTCCACAAGGTCATCCATTTCAATAGAGGAGAAATCTTGTAAAGCTTGCTTGAGGATCTCTCAGTCTTGACAGCTTACAAACTGCAGAAAAGTTTTTGTCAGGTCACTGTTCAAAGCTCCAAACAACATATCCTCCACAAAAGCAGATGCAAGCTGATGCAAAATGCAATGATCCTCTAACAAAAAAATCTGCTGATGACATCCCAGGTTTCAGCCCTGAAAATCATGTCTGATAAAGGGTTCATTAATTGCCATTCCAAGTGTGCAATGATCACAGAAGTCTAGCCAAAAACTACTGAGGACATCTGTAAGAACTCCTGACCTAATGACAGCTTCCTCTTTTTTTATCTGGGAGAATTTGCTTCTATACTTGGGATATATTTGGGTTATCTGATACTAAGACAGTTTTGTAGAACAACTCCACCCTGTTGTTAATCTGGGAGAAGAAAACTGCTCTCTAACAGCACAGGGAAGTCTGTATTGACCTGGTGATATGAAGTTGCAGAACCATCTGTGGTACCTCGGTGACCTGGTCCTTGCCTTGGTCTTCAGCTGAGGAACTGGACACCAGAGACAGGGATTGGCTGTCTGAAACTTCAAACTTCAATCTTGGTCCTGAAGGATAGGATCATCAGAAGATCACATTTGTCTTCTGAATCACACTGTAGTAGGCCGCGAGCTAGATAGGCCTACCGTGCACCCCCCCCCCCACCTCCCAACAAAACCATACTTTTTTGAAAGGTCTGGGTGTGTAGAATATGAATCTGAATGTTAACATTGAAAATTTTGGGATGCACTACCTGTTTTAGCCCTATGAATAGGGAAACCCTAAAAACCGATTATAAGCGATTCTAACACATCAAGATGGTCCTATCAATCAGAACAGCTTTTAAGTGACCTATTACACATTCAAACTTCACATATGAAGACTTAGGTCAAATGTCTACCATGCTGCTTTTTGGTAGGTGTCTTAAATTAACATAGGTAAAGCCTTATATTGATATAATGAGCCCATTTCATGTATAGGCCACAAAGTAGATTCGACTACCATACACCGCCTACCCCCTTTTCTAACAAAATCATGCTTTTGTGAAAGGTTTGGATGTGTACAATATGAATATGAATGTTAACATTGAACATTTTGGGTTGCACTACCTGTTTTAGCCCTATGAATAGGGAAACCCTAAAAACCGATTATAAGCGATTCTAACACATCAAGATGGTCCTAGTCAATCAGAACAGCTTTTAAGTGACCTATTACACACTCAAACTTCACATATGAAGACTTAGGTCAAATATCTATCATGCTGATTATTGGTAGGTGTCTTAAATGAACATAGGCAAAGCCTTATATTGATATAATGAGCCCATTTCATGTATAGGCCACAAAGTAGATACGACTACCATACACCCCCTACCCCCTTTTCTAACAAAATCATGCTTTTGTGAAAGGTTTGGATGTGTACAATATGAATATGAATGTTAACATTGAACATTTTGGGTTGCGCTACCTGTTTTAGCCCTATGAATAGGGAAACCCTAAAAACCGATTATAAGCGATTCTAACACATCAAGATGGTCCTAGTCAATCAGAACAGCTTTTAAGTGACCTATTACACACTCAAACTTCACATATGAAGACTTAAGTCAAATGTCTATCATGCTGCGTATTGGTAGGTGTCTTAAATTAACATAGCCAAAGCCTTATATTGATAAAATGAGCCCATTTCATGTATAGGCCACAAAGTAGATACGACTACCATACACCCCCTACCCCCTTTTCTAACAAAATCATGCTTTTGTGAAAGGTTTGTATGTGTACAATATGAATATGAATGTTAACATTGAACATTTTGGGTTGCACTACCTGTTTTAGCCCTATGAATAGGGAAACCATAAAAACCGATTATAAGCGATTCTAACACATCAAGATGGTCCTAGTCAATCAGAACAGCTTTTAAATGACCTATTACACACTCAAACTTCACATATGAAGACTTAGGTCAAATATCTACCATGCTGCATATTGGTAGGTGTCTAAAATTAACATAGCTAAGGCCTTATATTGATATAGGGAGCTAATTTCATATACAGTAGGCCACAATCTACTGTAGATACGCCTACCATACACCCCCAATCCCTCTGCTTTGGGGTTGGGGGTGTATGGTAGGCACAAATGCACAATAACTTAATACAAGAGAGCTATAAAGCATTCTCATTTCACACACACACACACACACACACACACACACACGCACACACACACACACACACACACAAATAAACTAGAGCATGTACACAGACACTGTAACTACACTGAACAAACTTATAAAAGTAACACTTTTGTTTTATGCCCCCATTTATAATGAGCTGAACTCAAAGAGCTAAGATGTTATACACAAAAGGCCTATTTCACTCAAATATTGTTCATAAAGCTGTGCTAGTGAGCACTTCTTTTTTGCCAATATATTCCATCCACCTCATAGGTGTGGCCTATTAAGATGTCAGGTGTGCCTTAGGCTGGCAGGCTCACAATAAAAGATCACTCTTAAATGTGTAGATCCATAACACAGCACAATGTCACAGATGTTGCAAGCTTCAAGGGAGCCTACAGTTGGCTGCTCCCTCTGACTGCAGGAATGCTCATTTCTTTACCATAAGCCGTCTCCAAAGGCATTTCAGAGAATTTGGTAGTACTGTATCCAACCAGCCTCACAACAACAGTAGACCATGTGTAACCACACCAGCCCAGGACCTCTACATCTAGCATCTTCACCTCCAAGATCATCTGAGACCCACCACCCGAACAGCTGCTGCAACAATTGGTTCTGCACAAAGTGTCAGAAGCCGTGTCAGGGAATCTCATCTGCATGCTCGTCAACCTTATTGGGGTCTCAACCTGACTGCAGTTTGTCATCTTAACTGACTGGAGTGGGCAAATGCTCACATTCGAAGGGGTCTGGCACTTTGGAGATGTGTTCTCTACACAGATGAATCCCGGTTTTCACTGTACAGGACTGACAGCATGTATGGCTTTGTGGGATGGGCAGACATGTGTTATGGAGAACGAACATAGGTGCATTTTATTGATGCCATCAATCCATAGCATCTCATCCACCACCATCACCTCATGTTGCAGCATGAATGATGATGCACAGCCCCATGTTGCAAGGATCTGTAAACAATTCCTGGAAGCTGAAAACATCCCAGTTCTTGCATGGCCAGTATACTCACCAATCATGTCACCCCCATTGAGCATGTTTGGGATGCTCTGGGTCGGCATATATACGACAGCATGCTCCAGGTCCTGCCAATATCCAGCAACTTTGCAAGAGGAGTTGAAGAGGAGTGGACCAACATTCCACAGGCCACAATCAACAACCTGATCAACTCTATGCGAAGGAATTATTGACATGCCTAGAACATCGGTGTCAAATGGCAAAATCACTGTATGTGAAGACAATACAGTGAAACTGCATATTTTAGAGTGGCCTTTCATTGTAGCCAGGCTTAGGCACACCTGTGCAATAATCATGTTGTCTAATCAACATCTTGATATGCCACACCTGTGAGGTGGATGGATTATATTGGTAAAGAAGAAGTGCTCACAAACACAGAGTTGTGAACAATATTTGAGAGAAATGTTGTGAAAGTGGTGTGTTTATAATTTTGTTCAGTGTAGTTATTGTGTGACTGTATGCATGCTGTATTGCACATTTTCGTGTGTGCATGCTGTATAGTTATTTTCCATGCTGTATGTACATAGTTCTTGTATAGTCATTGTGTGTTTATGTGAATGCTGGGTAGGAAATGGGCTCATGAAATCAACATAAGGGGCTGTATTACAACACTTCATGGTCACTTATTTAAAGTTTATTTAAATTTAGTAGGCTGTCCTGTCCACATTGGGAGTGTTTTCGTTATCAAATGGATAACGAATGGCACAACAAGGCATTCCTATGTTTCTTAATCAGTAATGGGTGTGTTTCGGGCAAAACATCCTTTAAACTAATGTGAGTGTCATCGGTCATTCCCTTTAAGAGCAAGAAGCGCAACAAACAGTGCCCGTATCATTGTTGATAATGCACTCTTATAATAATAACCACTCGCCACTGATTTCTGACCAGGTTTCTCTTGGTCAGTAGTGCAATGCGTTTTAGTTAATGTAAGATAATGATTCTTAGATAATGTGCCAGACCCGTTCTTAAGTCATTAATTTCCACACCCCATTGCTCAATAATAATAATAAGTGCATGGCGAAAAACTCTACGATAGGAATAAGCTTTGCATTGTTATTATTACACGCTTTCTGCCAGGTTTTGCATCATGAAAATAGGGCCCAAGGCCTTAACTATATTAAATGTAGTCACTTACCAAGAAGCAGTATAGGGTGTTCTTTCACCTAAGTCATCATATGTGAAATTTGAGTGTGTAATGGATCATCTAAAAGCTGTTCTGATTGACTAGGACAACCTCTGTTAAAATCGCTTAAAATAGTTTTTTTTCCCCTATTCAGAGGGTGAAAACAAATAGTGCAACCCAAAATGTTCAATGTTAACATTCAGATTCATCGCAGACTGAAACTTTTCTAAAAAGCAGGATTTTATTAGGAGAGGGGGTTGGGGGTGTATGTTGCATGTTTCTGCTCAAACGGTCAGGAACAGACTCCATGAGGGGGGTATGAGGGCCTGAGGAGAGGCCCACTGTCTCAGACCCTCGTAAATTCATGTAGACCTGTTATCAAATTATTAGCCTAGAAAGGTACTGTACGTACATATAGGCTACTAAACCCGTGTGGTCAAAAAAGCTACTATGCTACAAATACTGCACATGCTCAATGCATGAGACTTGAGAACCATAATTGTCATACGAATTCAACAGGCCTGTTTGAGTCCAAATGGTGTCTAGGCTAGGCATTGAATTCAGAGACCCCTGATCTTTTGTGCACCTGTAATGAATGATGTAACTGTGTTGTGTTTGAAAGATAGAATCTCTGTGACTTAAAATTGACTAGCACACTCTTTTGGCCACACACACCAAAATTGTTTGTCCTATATCTCCAAATCTACCTCCAACCATGGGGGACTAACCATTGGTCCGACATCCCATTAGTCCGACTTCCCATTCGTCCGAAAATGAACCATTCAATAGGGATCCCATTAGTCCGACATCACATTAGTCCGAAAAAAAGAGAACCATTGGTCCGACGTCCCATTAGTCCGACCATACACATAGAGATGCATGGATGACTTGAAACTGAAAGATGCAAAATTCGCGGAAAAGAGGAGACGTCTTTTTTTTGCAGCATCGTGTGTCTAACAACAGGTGGAAATGTATGCGCTAGCTTTTTTTTAATGACTAAATATGAATGGCAATAAACAGATCATTCTGAGAATGAAGTAGTCTACAACGTAGACACATCCGAGTGCGTCTCTTGATTATAACAATGAAACAATGTCGCTTTCTTCGGTTTAACAGTAAAGGAAGACACACACCAAACAATAACCCAGGTCGTGCACAGCGGCGCTTTATTTTCTCACACAATTAGATGTCCCATAAACAATCCCAAGCGTTGCAATTCCCCCTCTCATTCAGTCCCGAAAATAAACCTAAAAGTCTAAACTAAACGAAAGATGTCCTGTATTTTGCCAGGCGCACAAGAGTCAATCCAATGCAGGAAAAGAACGGGCCGCTGCCGACAAAACGTCCCGCGATGTAGCAAACAAAAAATATAATGCTCAGAAAAAAAGGGAAAATGCGATTGCTGTCTCTCTGCTAGACCAATCAATATGAAAACACAAAAAAGCATTGATATCACCAAATCTGGTGAATGCAGCAGTCCGCGAAGGCTTTTTCTCTTCGTGCGTCCTCTGTTTGGTAATGCAGCGGTCTAAACTGCGCACAGCGTTTAACTAATGTGAAAATACGTTTACTCTGTAGTCTTTTATTGTTCTTAGTTTCAAACTCGCAGGAAAACATTTAAACACTCGTTTCCGCAGCACTGAGTAGGCTAGGCCTACTGGCGCCACAGATTCAAAATCTTACACACGCACTTGCTACCCTCTTCAGACCGCCCCCATCACCTAGCGCATTCGGGTAAGGTGCGTGCGCGTGTATAAAAAAATGCATAAGTATATGTGCATACAATGATAGCCTACTACATGAGAACTACAGAGATAGGCCTATTATATGCAATTAAACAATGTAATATGTAATATATAAGAAATGGCACCTAAACCAATGTGGCAGTGTGTTGTGCGACATTTTGGGAAGCCAGGACCACCAAATTAAAAGGACATGTTTCTGGAGTGAAACTTTGAATTTAGTCAGACCTGATAGAAGAATATGGCAAGGTTATATTTCTAGCTCATATCGAGAAGAATGCACGATGGAAATAACTGTGGACTAACTGTGGATAACTTGTAGCCTAGACCATAAAGGTAAGTTCATTGTCCTTACGTTTAGCTGTTGGAAGGCTATTTGTGGTTTTGTCGTGTGAAAGGGCCTAGGCCTATAATACTGAAACACGTTAGCTTCGATGTTCGTTTGCTAAATAAAACACATCTAATGCTAGATGAAGTTCATCGCGGGATGCGAGGTCACCTGCGTGACAGTCACGCACCCATCACCTATGTCCCTGCTATTGAAATCAAACTACAGCGTTACATCAGTCTAACTGTAGCCTAAACAGTGGCAGACGGAGTTTTTAGGAAATAGACCAACTGGATTTGTTTATTTATTGCATGGTCGGACTAATGAGATGTCGGACCAATGGGCCTCTTTTTTTCGGACCAATGGGATGTCGGACTAATGGGATCTCTGGTCAATGGTTCATTTTCGGACTAATGAGATGTCGGACTAATGGCATGTCGGACCAATGGTATGGAACCCCAACCATGTGGCCCTGTATCAGATTTCTCACCAGACGAGACTCTAGCAGGGCAGGCAGTTGAACCAGTGGCATTTTCCGAGCCTGACTCCTGAAGACTGTGATCCAGCATACACAGCACTCAGCGGAGAATGGAGTGCACTGTATAAATGTTGCCGTCTGTGTTGCTGCCTGTCCATTGTGCCTGTCAGTTCCCAGAAAAGGTCACACCGGCAGTCACAGGAGCACAAAACAAACTCACACTCGAAACTCGACTGCAGGCTTGTTTTTCCGCCTCCCTCCTTCACTTGAGTATGTTTAAGCATTTCAAGTGACAGGCGCTCGGTGACAAGGGTGTTACAAATGATGGTAAATATAACATTTCCAGCTCATCTCGCCGCAGATTGGAAAAGGCCTCGAGTCATCTGTCTGCACTGCTCCCTGAAAGTGTTTCGCCATCGATCCACTCTCGATCTTGTTGCCTATCGATCCAGGCCTGGGGAATAGATAGATCCCTTCAAGGAAGTTGCATTATTTTTTGGGAGAAGCCAATTAAATGTCTGCTTTCTATCAGTGCCTTTGCCCAATCCATCTTCTCCCCTTGAGGCAGCGGTTTTGCTACTATACCTCCATTTTTAAATCAGCGCTGATCAGCATTCACTTACAGGAGGAAGAGAAAGCCAGACGGACTCCTGCGTTTAGTTTAGACGGGCGAGGAGGAGGAAAGAGAAGCCCCATAAATCATACCCATACATCAATATCAGACGGCTCGGCAGAGGCGCGTGGAGGAAGAGGCAGCAGCGGCGGCGGCTTAACCTGAAACGGCCCTCTGAATCAGAGCCTCCTTGTTTGGGGGGGGGGGGGAAGCATCTTGTGACTCCTGAAGTGCGTTTTCGAGAAGCGTTATCGGAGGATGAAAGTGTCGAGAGTTTTGCCGGTCGGCCCCTCGGCTCGGCTCCGCTCGGCTCTCTCGCACGCTTCAGGTGTGGCGCTCTCGCAGGCAATTTGGGTCTGTCTCACGCCGGAGTGATTTTCCCCATCAGCGATAATGCAGGTCATGCTAAGATTCCAGATGGAGCAGTCAGTCAGTGCTCAGCACAACCAGCGCTAAAATATGGAAAGCCTGCTAAGTACTCGTGGCTACACTTAACATCCTACACACAGGTGCCCCAATCCTAATTTCCTTTGCCATCACGGAAACTCCAGACACGAACGGAGTGTTATCAGGAAAAGCTACATGAGCAGGATTTCTCCAATGGAGCGTCTGTTTTCATTAATCTGCATCCTGCGTTTGGAGGAACAGCTCAAACAAATATCAGAAATATAATTCCACTGTCTCCACAGAATATGAGACGCACACATGCACGCATGCACACAAGCACACACGCACCCACACACATACACACATACACGCACACACACACACACACACACAAATGAACCTATAGGCAGATCTGTTTTTGACATCTATCCGTGCTGAATTTGAGGAATTTGGAAGAGGGCTGTCTCTCTCTCTCTCTCTCTCTCTCTCTCTCTGTCTCTCTCTCATCTGTCTGTTTAATTCTCTGTCTCATCCTCTCTGAGATGGGTAATAAATGTCTTATCTGTGTCTGCGTTGTCTGTGTTATCAATTCATTATTTCGGCCCTCACTGGTTGATACGTGTGTGAAAGGCACATGTATGAGTATCGGTGTGTGTGTGTGTGTTAGGGATGCAACGGTACAGTTTTGCCACGGTTCGGTTTGTATCACGGTTTTTGGGCCACGGTAACGGTTCGGTTTCAATATATCAATATTATCTTGGCTCTAGCATACAGGAGGTTATATTTGCCTTTTCTATTTCAAATCAACAATGTGCTTCTACTTACACTTGTAGAGAAAATGCATAGCCAGACACAGATGAAGCAGAATCACAAACATTTATTATAAGAAAAGAACACCATCATTGCCTTCCGTCATAAACAGGCAATATTATCCATAGTGAAGTGCAGCATAAAGTAATGTGTAATTATTTACATTATTCAATAAACTCACTCTTCTTCACACATTTAAAGAACATACTTAACTGTTATAATATACACCCTCAAAAAAGTAGTGAACAATTCTGAACATCTTCTATAAATAATTGGTGAGGTAGTATTATGTGTAGTTTCAAATGGATATTTGATTTGATTACACTGAGACCACAGGCAATATAGTAAAGTGCAGTATAAACTAAAGTAATGTGAAAAGTAAACATTTGCATTATAGTTTGGCAATATTGTTAACACACTTCAGGTGAGTGCCTGCCCTGTCCTCTGTTATGAACAGGTAATTTAAAATGTAAACAATAAACATAGACAAAGTGCAGTGCAGCATTAAAAATATTAGAACAAGGAAATGAACATTATTGCAACCTGTTGTCATCAGAACATGCAGCCCTTACAGCCCTTTTTGTAATATTAAGGCGAGACACTACAGTTGAATAGGGTAAAATTTTTAAATAATAGGTATCACCATGAAACTTCCTCAGTTGATTACTTACACAAGTATGAGAAAAAAATGTATTACAAGTTTTTGGAATGTGTATGTTTAATTATGCAAATGAGGCATTATCTCATTAAATATGCATGATTTTGCATATATTTCCGGTAGATAGATCTGAGCATATGATAAAGCCAGGTGCAAAATTATTCTTTCATGTTGTTTACAAACAAGATTACAATAAAATTACAGAAGGATTTCAGGATATCTGCTTTCATTGCCTAGGAAATCCAAATATACTGTCCATAGCCTTAAAAAACGATTTTTGCCATGCTTTTTTGATTAACATGTCACATAAATCAGGCCAGGAATGATGTATTAACAAATCCCTCTGTAAATGTCTTCAGAATACTGTTAAGTGTATAACTGGAAAGTTTGGTGTAGATAGGTGCTACAGAGGCTGAGAAGTATCTACCGGAAAATTACTCAAAACCGCAAATAACTAGTTTTGAGAAAACAGCCTTAAAACACAGCCAATGAGATTCGTTCTCAGCTTAGACTCGTCTTTGAACTTTCGCGATTGGTTGCCAATACAAAGGAAATGTCCATATTTGGATTGCATGGCGTTATGCAGGAGGAGCAGGGCTTTCCAACGGTGTGAGACACGATATGATTTGGATCACGTTCGCGGGAGTACATGACATTTTAGAATGGGAACTTTTGAGAAAATGTGGAGAAATACATAGGCGCGAGCACACAAAAGTTCGTGAAATAAACACCTAAATGTGCAAATCGGACTTTGTTGTTGTAGTAGGGTGGTAGAATACATGCTAAGGTAGCAAACTAGCACAAAATCTCGAAATTGACCGGAGGTCACAAAAACAATGTTTTCAACTGCCGTGTCTCGCCTTAAGTAGGTTGCATAAAATGTAAACTTGCCACACAGTGCATTATGAAGTTAGTATGATATAAAAATCTATACCTTTAGTTTGAGGTTTTTCTGTAAAAAGACGAGCATGTCAACATTTTCTGGGGCAAGACGGGAACGACTTGCCGTCACTATGTCACCTGCAGTGGAGAAAACCCTCTCACTGGCCACAGAGGTTGCTGGGACACAAAGATACTTTTGTGCATGCTTTGAGACCTGAGGAAATTTGTACTGATTTATTTTCCACCACAGAAAAGGATCACCATCCACATGAAGGCAATCAGCTGCTCCAGATCACTCTGAGTTTCAGCTGCTCCAGATCACTCTGAGTTTTGCAGAGTGATCTGGTCTGCTGCTCCTCCGTTGCTTTGAAAAGATCCCCAAGCAGCTCTGACATAGCAGTCTTCTTTTGAGGAGGGGATACTACTGGTGATGGATGCTCTTCCTCTGTGGATGGTCCTGCTTGTACTGCTTCTAACTGCAAGAATATAGAAATTAATTAATGAATAATAATAATGATGATAATAATAATAATAATAATAATAATAATAATAATAATAAAAGAATGTAAATCACATTGATTAAATATTTAAAAGAAGACTAAATACCTGATGTCCATGCTCCACAATTTCTGTTATGAGGTCTGTGAAGACTTTGTCACCAGCAGCCTCATCAAGAAAGGGTAATGCCTTGAACCTGGGGTCAAGGGCAGTAGCCCTGTACAAGTAGTCTAGTAGATCTGGGTCTGTATATCTTTTCTCCAAGTCTCTTGTGATGATTAGCTTGGCCTCCCTGATGGTTGGACTGTCCTGTGCATCCAGTGTCATGGATTTTAGAGTCATTGTCTTGAGAGGAAGAACCATTGATGAAGTGGGAGTTGATTCACTGCTCATCAGAGTGGTCATTTTCTTCAGGGGGTCAAGCAACTGTATCAAGTCCTCTGCTAACTTCAACTCGTTGTCACTGAGCATGGCTAGGTCTTTGCCACTCTTTTTCACGGTCTTGTCCACCATGGCTGAGAAAATGGCTGGTTGCTGTTCCACGTACCTTTCCAGCATATCATGTGCTGTATTCCAACGGGTTGAAACATCATGAATTAATTTGTGCTGTGGTATACTAAGCATCTCTTGCTTCATGGTCAAAACGTGGGTAGCTGTGGTGCTCTTGTGGAAAAATGACACCACTCGTCTTACCTTCCCCAGGAGGCGTGACACTGCATTTTGAGCCACAGCTTTCTTGGCCGCAAGGTTAAGTATGTGTGCAAAACACCCAATGTGTGGCCCAAAAGCATCTGTATCACGGATGGCATTCACAATGTTGGGAGCATTGTCTGTGGTTACTGGAATGGTGGCGTTTTCTCTCTCTAGGCCCCATTCTTTTACTGCTTGCATTAGTTCGAGCGCCAGGTGCTCACTCGTATGGCTCTCGTAAACAGGACGAGTCTGGAGCACGTAGCCCTTCAGCTCCCAATCGGACATAAAGTGAGCCGTCACTGTAAGATAGCTTTGTGTCGCCCTAGATGTCCAGCCATCAGTCGTTAGAGCAAGGAAGGGGGCTTCTCTCAACTCGCTTTCAACTTCTTTTCTACACACTTCGTACAGTTCAGGAACAATCTTGCTGCTGAAATGCGCGCGGGAGGGGATATTGAAGCGATGATCTAGAACATTTATCATGTAGCGAAATCCCGTACCCAAAACCACAGTGTAGGGCATCATGTCTTTCCCTATGAACATGCCCATTGCATTCGTGATGTCTTTGTGTCTTTGGGAATTATATGAATATTGTTGCTGAAAGGCTGCAGCAATTGATGGTTGGGTTTTCGGTGGCAAACTAGCTCTCCGTGCCGCTCCACTTAAGGTTACAGCCGGGTGATGATGGCGTAAATGGGCCGACATGTTGGAAGTGTTACCTTTAGAGTAGGGTTGGGCATCGATAACCGGTTCCGTCTTGGAACCGGGTTTAACTTATCAATTCCATCGACATCGTACGTCTTTTTTGTTATCGATTCCCTTAACGATTCCCTCAGCCTGCATGACGTCGGACCTTTTCCGGTTTTCCTGAAATTTTGTGTTACTACACGCCCTCTGCGACGACTCATACTACAAGTCAAATCCTGTAAGGGTAGTAATACCAGCGTTTCCTTCACAAGTTTTAATTGTAGACTATGCGTGCAACTTTGCCAAACTGTATATAAGTAACCCCCTTGGCCCGCTCTCTCTCCCTCTCCCTCTCTCGTGCGCGACACCCGCCCCTCGACATGCACACTCACAATCGTGAAAGCAATGACGCATAGAAGACAACTAGCGACATTATAATTAATTTCGGTTAGCATCATAGCGTAGGCTACTGCACAAATTTGATTCAAACTCTTGCATTCAAGTTGACTGATCATCTCAATGTTTTCCAACTCTTAAGACTCAAAAGGGCCTGTCCCAAGGAGACAAAGTATTAGCCTACCTTGCAACTTAAACACACGTGGGGAAACTGAACAGTCCAACCAGGGGGGTATTTCACAAAACCAAGATAGGGGATTTAGACAGGCTTACTGGGTTATCCTGGATGAACATAGCCTTGACTTGGTTTCACAGAAGAGATCACATATAAGTTACCATGGGAATTTATACTTGGAAGCTAGCCTGCTCCCGACCAGGCTAACAGCCAAGCTAAGTTAATTCTAATGGTAATTACATTATCTGATTGGTTCTGCTAGCTGTCATTCAAATCAGACCTCCATGCGATTTTTTCAAAGAGCTGTATTCCATTTATATATTATTTGCTACTTGCATTTACTCGCAAAACACAGCAGAATGTCTGCCTAATACCATATGGATGTTATTTAAATTATGGTGGCCTTATAATTAATAACATACTCGTTGTTTGCTTATTTTTTGACGGACGTTTGATGAATAGCCTAGTAGTTTATTGGAAGTGGAGGGGACATTTTTCAAAGGTGTTTTCAACTAATTCGACAAATTAAGATATATATAGTCATACTGTGTGCATCTTTGCGGTGGCAAAGCGCTTTCTTAATGACGTTGCGTGCCGAGACAAGGAAGCTCTCACACGTGGGTGCATACGTACATTTGCATTCACTTGGTCTGCCACACCTACTCCCGCTATGTAACAGAAATAATCATGATTCCCATCCAAAAAAGTACAACTTTACCTCGTTGTTAGTCTATATCAAAAGCGGTTGTTCACTTTGTGTGCAAGACGCTATTTTTCGCGTCTTTTTTATTCCAACCGTGAGTTATTTGGGGGAGAAACGCGAACGCGCACACATACCGAATAACTTACACCTGGCTTGACCTAGCCGCCTCAACTCATCTGCGCTCAGCATTAGTGAAACGTGTTTTGCATGTTTACTTTGACCAGGCTTGGTCAACCGCGTGTGTCGTCACTTATCTTGGATCTACTTACTCTGGTTTTGTGAAATAGGCCCCAGTAGACTATAATAAGCTAGCCAACTATGCTACTTTGTTTACAATTTGAGGCTTCAAGCCGACAGCTGAATTAAAGAGGCAGAGTTGTAATATGAATAGTCATGAATGTCATGAATATCAGAAATGTCAGTAGTAGGCTATAGATTAGAATATATAAAGAATTATATTATATTATATATATACACTGGAGGCTATATATACATCTTTATAATTCTTTATAAAGAATATGTATATTCCTTATTGTGTAAAGACAAGCTTTTTCTACGCCTTATTGTTAAAAAATCATTCACATGAAAGGAGAGCGATAAAAGGTGACCTTTTGGCGTTAAAGGCGATGCAATGAAAAATGTGGGTGCACCTACAGTACATTTTTTGGGAATCGATAAGAGAATTGATAAGGAATTGGATTGATAGGCAGAATCGATAATGCCATCGATATTGATAAAAACTTATCAATACCCATCCCTACTTTAGAGTAGGTTATCGCCGTGAAGCAGTGCTTGCACACTGTGCTTTGTTTGCTGACGGTCTTTTTGCCTTGTTCGTCATACTCCACGCTGAAGCCAAAATGTTCCCATACAGCGGATTTATAAGATGACGGTGCCTCTTCAAATTTCCTTTTCTCTGTTTCGCGTCCACTCGCCATGATCATGCAGATGCAGCCGCCCGCCGGTAAAGTTTGTTTCTTCTCACGTGCCTCTCCTTCATTTGCATTTCAATGCCCTTATTGGGTCTTAGGAAATTCAGTAAAATTCTGATTGGTTGTTGCACGGTTGAGGAGAGGCAAGCTGAACAGTCAGAGAAAATGCATCCCCTGGGTCCTAAGCACTCCTGCTATCGCTCCTAGGCTACGCGCGCACAATAACCTTGTATTAAATAAAAAGTTTAATGTCGCGTATACCGAAATATTGCGGTTTAGGTGAGTCTATCGAACCGAACAGGCCAAACCGAACGGTTCAATAAAATATTGAAAACCGTTGCATCCCTAGTGTGTGTGTGTGTGTGTGTGTGAAAGAGAGAGTTAATCAATTTGTCAACACATCTGTGATGCTGTGTGTGTCTATTAACATGTGCACCTCTATTATGTTTGTTGATGATAGGGACTGTGTGTGTGTGTATATATATACTGTGTGTATGTATATCTATATCTAGTATATATATATATATATATGTGATGTGTGTGTGTGAGAGAGAGAGAGAGGGATTGAGATAATTTGTATCTGAATGTGAGTGCACAGAGCTTGGTGTGTAATCAGCCTCCTTCTCAGTGTGCAAGCCTAATCGGCCTCTGCCTTCATAAATCTCCTCCCTGGAAGGCTGGGAACGTCAGAGCAGAGTCAGGAGTGAGATTTTACCCTGCGTCTATACACACACACACACACACACACACACACACACACTTCATTATTCTAAAGGGCTTCAGCCCTGGGTGTCAGGAAACATCTGTGACTTCACATTCACAACAGCTACAGATGTAATGCAGTGAAGTCCATTGCATGAGCACAGTGTTCTCTTGCTCAGTGTGTGTGTGTGTGTGAGAGAGAGAGTGTGCATGTTACAAGTGTTAGGTGTTACAGGTGGAAACTGATGTTTGGTTTGTGTGTGCGTGTGTGTGTATGCGTGTGTTTGTGTGTGTGTGTGTGTGTGTGTGTTGAAGTAGCCTGATTACCATCGACTTTCAAAGGCTCTGTGAGACTTTAGTCTGACCAAGAGCCTGTGCTAACACGGTTTCTCCAAGCGCTGGTTGACCCGCCTCCTTTAAGTGCCTCGATTTGCTACTGGTCGATGTCAGAAAGCGGTTTGCCGAGTTTAAACCAATAACAACACTCTTTCCTCTGACTTGAACACTTCTCTACCCAGAGCCGTTGGAGCTGCTCAAAGTTGATTGGTTCTCGACCAAAGGGGGCAGTTCCGCAGATTTCGGGAACTCAGAAATCCTTCCCGATTAGCAGTTGACCAGACCAGCGACAGCAAAATCTGAAGGTGTTACGTCACTGGGAGGGCGTGCCAGGCTAGTGTTGAAGATGTTACAGGTGGAAACTGAGTAGTGTAACAAAGAGTTTCTCATCATTATAGTTGTGAGGTTGCTCAAGTTAGTTTGCATGACTATAGTCCTACCTCTTCAGTCCTTAGAGCCATATCTGTATTGATGTTATTGTATCACTCACTCTCTCTCTCTCACACACACACACACACACACACACACACACACACACACACCTCAGTAGGTGAACTGAGGTCTCTGACATGCATAATTGATGAGAGAGAAGAGAAGGTGTGTGAGACTGGAGTGAAGTTTACACACACACACACACACACACATACATACGGAATGGGAAATGAAGCCATTACATCACACCAGTGAGTTCAGATTCCCTTTCATCTCCTTAGGCTACACACACACACACTCTTTCTTTCTCTCTCTCTATCTCTCTCTCACACACACACACACACACACACACACACACGTACATACAGTATGGCACATATGGTACACACCCCACACACACACACACACACACCTGAAAAGAGGAAACCCTAGTCAGGAAAATCCTCTTTCCATCAACAAATTGTTGGTGAAGTAGTGCTGGACTGAGATCAGGGCCTGAAGGATTCACCGGAGAAGATGTGATGGGATAGGCAGAGGAACAAATCAATCACTCTGCTCAGACCAAAGGTCTTAATAACCTGCACTCCCACAACTCCACATATTGCCCACATGCTAAGGCCTTGAATATATATGTAAGATAAGATAAGATAATCCTTTAATTGTCTCCTAAATGAGCATTGTTACATCGTCCAGACAGTAAAGGAAAGGAAAACTGACTTCCAGACAGTACAGCAACAGTACAGATTTCTTGGGCAGGCACCCCTCCACTATACCTGTTCGAGCACATATAAAATACATTTAAGATGTGTTTAGACTCTTTAAAGGACCCTGTGAAGGGCGAATCAGGAGGGGCCTGTGTTTCTTGTCCTAATAATAAGATGTTTTTAGACTCCTTAAAGGACCCTTGTGAAGGGCGACTTGGGAGGAGACTGTGTTTCTTGTCCTTGTGCTTAAAGATGGAAGGGACAAAGACGGAAGATGGGAACAAAACAAGAATATAAGATACAACGCAGTCTTCTTTTTCCATCTTCCATTGCACTGGTCAGTGTACAGTACACACACAATCATGTTATGACAGAAGTGTGTGTTGAGCAGGTTGCTGAGGCCCAAGGGCCCTGGTCGCTGTAAATGACCCTCTGTTGGCTAAGCCAGCCTGGATCAGTGTGCTCTTGTGCCCTTGACTACTGTATAGTAATCTCCACCTCCCACAACGTAATTACAGTCAATCATTTGGTTTTCAACGTGTAATTATTGATCATAAGGATGAAGAAGATCTGCTCTCCACACAGATCTCTGAATAAGGGTTTGAGTGAGGAGAGGAGTCATAATGAGTGTCTGCAGTCTACATACTGTATAAGACCCTGGTACAATCTCCATCCAGTCTACATACTGTATAAGACCCTGGTACAATCTCCATCCAGTCTATATACTGTATAAGACCCTGGTACAATCTCCATCCAGTCTACATACTGTACTGTATAAGACCAATGACCTGATCCCATTCTGGTCATGGTCTGGTCTTGATCTGGTCATCTTCTGGTTCTCATGTTCTCCTCATTTGCCCCCTGATCTGGTCATGATTTGGTCATGAACCACTCTGAGACCCCGTTTACATTTAAATGCGTCTTGGGCAATCCCATCACAAGTGTAAACAATCAGTTAGATGCATTGTGATCCGATAACTCAAACCACTTCAGACACTGAGTTAGCTGCCATCTGCACATCTACTATTCACAATTCGGTCCGATCTCTGCCCAGCCGGACCCACTCAAGACCACCTGTTCAACACCGTTTGTGGGCCAGACGGCGGCAGATCCGTTTTACAGTCGCAGCCGCAATAGAAGAGTAAATGGTCACTTATGTGCTGTCTCAGACAAGCAGTGTCAAAAAAGTATGTTCCGGCTGGTCTTCCAAAAACTTTTAACAAGCTCACCAATTTTCT
>NC_085017.1:6047935-6050435 GCF_963854185.1 Sardina pilchardus
TGCTGTGTGGCTGTAAGGCTCTGAAATATGCCAAGAGTGAGCTCTGGGTTGAAAGACAGAGATTGGCTTGTGCTACAGAGGCATGTGTATGACGCATGAGTCTAAATGCTCTCAGTGGCTGACAACGTGTTCTGTTCCACAGCCCTGGCTGCCCTCCACAATACTCACCATTCATCCCTCCATCATCCACCTGCCCTCCCACTCTTTTTCTTTGTCACTCTCTTCTCACTCAAATTCAAGTTCAAAGGCACTTCATTAGCATGACTGTTTGGTACAGTGTTGCCAGCTAGCGTTACACATAACGCAGTGGTTTTGTCATTTCCAGACTATTAGCCGCGGCTTATTGATTTTGCAAAATTTCTTCAGCTATGAGGTTTATATAGGGGGGCATCTAATATGGTGTTAATATGGTTTTATTTCTTTTAACTTGCATAAAACACTTTCCTGCGGCTTATACACAATGCGGCTTATATGTGGGAAATTACTGTATCACAAACGAAAGAAATACAGCATACCGTATAAACATGTGAACACAGAATAAATATAGAGTGTTTCAACTACTTACCTTCAAAGCCCTCCAACCATTCCCGCCTACATCAGAGACCTCTTTGCCCCTTCCACTCCTTCCCGCTCACTCAGATCCTCTGACCGTATCCTTTTGACTCTCCCCGCACCAGACTCTCCATCCTGGGTGGCCTGAGTGGTCCTGCAGTGGCATGGCCCCCAAACTCTGGAGCTCCCTCCACCAACCTCTTTGTGACTGTCCTGCTCTTCTCTTCTGCAAAGCACATCTCAAGACTTTTTTTGTGAAATGAGCACTTCTCCTCCACAGTCAACACATAGCCCTGTACACTTAGCTCCTGTTTGTTGTTTTATTTCTTTGCTTGTTTGTTTGTTTGTTTGTTTGTTTGTTGTATTTTCTTGTGACGTCTTTGTTTGTCCTGTATTTTACTTCCACTGTGTAAAGCGACATTGGGTTTGGGAAAGACACTATACAGTGTATCTACTATAAATGCAGCGAACATCTGTCTGTGTGTCACTCTGTCTGTCTGTTCCACGTATAACTCTCGAACCACTCATCTGACTGCTCTCAAATTTGGTGGGTGTCATCCTAATGGCAAGAGTGTGTGCAATGCAAAATTTTATTTATTAAACATATTGTTATTACTATTATTATTACATTTTGTAGTAGATTAAATGGCCTCTATTTTTTTGGTCCTCCATTTTCTTTTTTTCCACCTTTCCTTTCCCAACAGATGCATAGACAGCTGGATATTTCTGTGGAACAGTAAGGGATAAATACAGTACATGACACCACAATGCAACACACTTACCTCTCTCTCACACACACACACACACACACACACACTGTCGTGGAGTAAGTGTTTCTCTCCCACTGCAAAGACTGTCTGTAGTGGCCCCTGTTGGAGGCCTGTTCTAGCTCATAGGTGCATAATTAGAGGAGAGGTGTGGAGAGAGAACAGGAGGGGAGGGAGACAGATGATTGGGGATCCACCAGAGAGAGAGAGAGATGGAAAAAGAGAGAGAGAAAGAGAGAGAGGGAGAGAGAGAGAAAAAAAGAAAGAGTAGAGAGATGGAAAGAGAGAGGGAGAGAGAGAGAGGAGGAACACACTGTCCCCCATACATCAGGGGCCTGGACGTGGAGACGGCCTCCGGAGACAAGCGCTCCTGAACCAGCGTCCCACACCAGACTGGCTGATGAATCCCCCCTGTCATCACCCAGCTCCAGCTCTGTAAGAATTACCCAAGCGCCTGTGTGTGTGTGTGTGTGTGTGTGTGTGTGTGTGTGTGTGTGTGTGTGTGTGTGTGTGTGTGTGTGTGTGTGTGTGTGTGTGTGTGTGTGTGTGTGTGAATGTATACTGTATGTGTGTGTGTGTGTGTGTGTGTGTGTGTGTGTGTGTGTGTGTGCGTGTGTGTGTTTGAGTATGGGTGGTACACAGTGTCAGAGACTGTGTGTGTGTGTGAAAGCTAGGCACCCTGATGAATGGCTTGCACACAATGCTGGTCTCAAGTCAAGAGGATGTAAAAACAATCATGGATGAACATGTGCTCTTCCTGCTGGAATAAGATGTCGCCTGGTCTACAGCTCGACTGGAAAGACAGCAGAGTCCAGCTGAGCTATCCACCTTATTCCTTAACCCGGAAATATGTATCGTTGCGATGGTTACGATACTGTTTTCAACTTCCGTTCATTCTGTTAACATGTGCGTTCTCCGTAGGTAACTAGATTATGCCTCAACTTAGATTTCTTTCGAAATGTTGACAATTCTGCCCTCAGCATGTATATACTACATCATAGATAACCGATATAAAATAGAAACGTTTACTTTTATATGCGTTATGATATGTTAAGCACCGTCAACTGTCACGTTAAAATAGATACAATGCAGCTTCGCCGGAAATAGAAAACCGTTTCCGGTGTCATGGCGACCCCCATTGTTGGCTGCGGAATATCGTGGATACAGAAGAGATATTCATA
>NC_085017.1:6057935-6062935 GCF_963854185.1 Sardina pilchardus
TCAATGATCTCAAAGTGCATACACAGTTTTGTCTGCTTTCATTAAGCAGACAGTTTTTTATAATGTATTATAATGTTTTAAACAATGTTGTATGAATCTGGGCCAGCAGTTAATGGTAGCCACTCTGGCATCCGTTATCCCTGCCAAAGGCTCTTTCCAGCTGATACCACAGAAGACATCAGCATTTCCCCAGAACTAATACCCCAGCAGCTCCGTGCCTATAGGCAACAACTCCTATATCACACACGAGTACGGTGTTCATTTTAGGACATCCTCAGACTCAGGTGTCAGACTCAGAAAAACCTCTGTCATCCTCAGATAAAACTGCCTCAGCGTCAGAAAAACCTCTCTCATCCTCAGACAAAACTTTCTCAGCGTCGGAAAAAACTTTGTCATTCTCAGACAAAAGCTTGTCAGAAAAACCTCTCTCATCCTCAGACAAAACTTTCTCAGCGTCAGAAAAAACTTTGTCATTCTCAGACAAAAGCTTGTCAGAAAAACCTCTCTCATCGTCAGACAAAACTTTCTCAGCGTCGGAAAAAACTTTGTCATCCTCAGACAAAACCGTGTCAGAAAAACCTCTCTCATCGTCAGACAAAACTTTCTCAGCGTCGGAAAAAACTTTGTCATCCTCAGACAAAACTGTGTCAGAAAAACCTCTCTCATCCTCAGACAAAACTTTCTCAGCGTCAGAAAAAACTCTGTCATCCTCAGACAAACTGACAAACATACAAACATAATTGTGATTACAGTATTTCTGTCTAAAATCATGCATGATAATAATGAATCATTCCATAGGGCACGGAATGAATAATTTAATTAGTCTGTGAACTGAGCTAACTAGCTAGCGGACGCTAGCTTAAAAAGCAATGGAAGTGAATGGCAGTAACCATGACAAATAGCTATGCGCTGCCAGGTCACTAACAGTTGAAAGACTCCGCTTAAACTGTATACCGTTGCAAGTTCACTTGAGTATAAACTACCCACTTTAACTAATGTCACTAATCTTATTCAGGTAGTTGTCATTTCAAAGAAATGACACAGCTCCGTTTAAAATGTTACCTAGCTAGGCGGCTAGCTAGCTAGCCAGCAACCAGACTGCTAGCCCCTCAATGGGAGTACGCCCTCGCTGCATTACAGTTTTTGCCCGTTGCTTGAACACATTTGGCAAAACTTCGCTCACTGTGCCAAAACTCTACACACAAGTGAAAATAACACAACACTAGGAAATAAACCTTTCACATCTATGCCAAATTGAAACTCTTCTATCAGTACCTAAACTCTGCTATCAAAACCCAACCATCCTCTGTCAAAATGTAACTCTGGTGACAAAATGAAACACACTTGCATCATATGCATACACTTGCAAATCAGGAGGAATACACTAGTCTACTTTATATAAAACATATTTGCTTGAATACATCTAGCAAAACTTCACTCATTGTGCCAAAACTCTACACCCAAGTAAACATGACACAACACTGGGAAATATACCATTCACATCACCATTTCCAATGGCTAAACTGAGGGCTTTTTGTAGATGGCTGATTGGTGTTCAGTTTTGGAAGTAAGTGCGTTCAGGTGTGTATTTGAGAGGTTGCAATTACCCAATGTGTTTTGTATTTTGGATACATGTGTTTAACAAATGGTACTATGAGATTTCATTTTTGAACGAAGTGTCTTATGTATGACATAGAGAGTAGTATGCAGGACCAAGTGTCTCGCATAAAGGAGCAAGTGTGTTGTAGAATTACAACTAGAGTGCAAAGCAGCACTTTTGTTTAAGGTATAGGTACATGTGCTTGAGACTTGGCAACAAAACTTAAAGTTGTGTTACTTTAGTCTAAGCATGGGTCTATAGTGTTCAAGCAACGGGCAAAAACTGTAATATCAATGGGATACTTGTGGAATGTTATCAATAAATTGGTCATTATGGCTTTCTGGATTTGTTGACGGTATTTTGGAATATTTTGTCATAATCTGTACGTTTTTCCGATCATTTCAAGCCTAATAGTGTATTTTTTAGTGTATGGATTTGTTAAGAAAATAACTTAATATCAGACCATGCTGCTGTTGGTTACTGTCTGGTTGCTGGCTAGCTAGCTAAGGTAACATTTTAAACGGAGCTGTGTCATTCTTTGAAATGACAACTACCTGAATAACATTAGTGACATTAGGTAAAGTGGGTAGTTTATACTCAAGTGAACTTGCAACGGTATATACAGTTTAAGCGGAGTCTTTCAACTGTTAGTGACCTAGCAGCGCATAGCTATATTGTCATGGTTACTGCCATTCACTTCCATTGCTTTTTAAGCTAGCGTCCGCTAGCTAGTTAGCTCGGTTCACAGACTAATTAAATTATTCATTCCGTGCCCTATGGAATGATTCATTGGTAGGCCTATCATGCATGATTTTAGACAGAAATACTGTAATCTCAATTATGTTTGTATGTTTTGTCTGAGGATGAGAGAGTTTTTTCTGACGCTGAGAAAGTTCTGTCTGAGGATGAGAGAGGTTTTCCTGACACGGTTTTGTCTGAGGATGACAAAGTTTTTTCCGACGCTGAGAAAGTTTTGTCTGACGATGAGAGAGGTTTTTCTGACACGGTTTTGTCGGAGAATGACAAAGTTTTTTCCGACGCTGAGAAAGTTTTGTCTGACGATGAGAGAGGTTTTTCTGACACGGTTTTGTCTGAGAATGACAGAGATTTTTCCGACGCTGAGAAAGTTTTGTCTGAGGATGAGAGAGGTTTTTCTGACACGGTTGTCTGAGGATGACAGTTTTTTTTGACGCTGAGAAAGTTTTGTCTAAGGATGAGAGAGGTTTTTCTGACAGAGGTTTTTCTGACGCAATTTTGTCTGAGGATGAGAGAGGTTTTTCTGACGCTGACACAGTTTTGTCTGAGGATGACAATGTTTTTCTGACGCTGAGGCAGTTTTGTCTGAAGATGACGGTAGTTTTCCTGAGTCTGACACCTGAGTCTGAGGATGACAAGGTTTTTTCTGACGCTGACACAGTTTTGCCTGAAGATGACAGAGATTTTTCTGACGCTGAGGCAGTTTTGTCTGAGGATGACGGATGTTTTTCTGAGTCTGACACCTGAGTCTGAGGATGTCCTAAAATGTACACCGTACACGAGCCCTCAACGGAACACGCAGAAACACGTCAGAGGGGGCAAATAAAGGCTGGAAATGTGTGAAACGTTATCTTAAAGTCGGACTGAAATAATCACGTGGCGGAATGTGCTAGATTCCAGAAGGCAGATCCACTCAAGCTCAGAGCGCTGCCAACTTGGAAACAACCTCCTCTGTCCGTCGGAGCAAACCGAAAGATCGTCTCCTCAGGTGTTTCCATGGAGACCACTAAACACCCGCTCTCATCCCGTCATTCGGTAACAACACCCCTAGATTAAAAAAAAAAACTAAAACGGAATGACTACCACGACAGCCTATTACCACATGTGATTTACAGTTTTTAAAAGGCTAAAATTGCTTTGATTCAAAATTGGATGGAAAGAAAGCGCATGAGTGTCTGGGCTATGTGTTAGCCTCTGTGGAGGAGAGTGCCTTCCCCATCAACGTAATGGACTTGGTCCTCAGGGAACACGCTTGCAGATGATGATGTTTACTTTATCAGTGCATGCCTGTAAGCCATGTTGGATAAGAGTATCTGCACAATGAATAAATGCGTGCAAGCTAAACCTAAACTAATCAGCAATCTAGGATCTGAAAGCCGTGTCTGTGCAGTGTTGTGTTGCGTTTCGTTGTGTTGTGCTGTGTTGTGTGGAATTGTGATGTGATGTGCTCTGTTTTTCTGTGCTGTACTGTGTTGGGTTGCATGTTGTGCTGTATTATTTTACTGTAAGCAGTGCTGTGCTGTGTGGTGTGGTGTGGTGTGGTGCGGTGCTGTGCTGTGCTGCGCTGCGCTGCCCTGCGCTTCGTTGCGTTGTGTTGTGTTGTGTTGTACTGTGTTGTGCTATGCTGTGCTGTACAGTGGTGTGCTGTGTAATGCTGAGCTGTGTTATGTTGTGTTGTGCTGTGTTGTACTGTGTTGTGGTGTGCTGTGCTGTGCTGTGCTGTGTTGTGTTGTGTTGTGTTGTGTTGTGTTGTGGTGTGCTGTGCTGTGCTGTGCTGTGCTGTGTTGTGTTGTGTTGTGTTGTGTTGTGTTGTGTTGTGTTGTGTTGTGTTGTGTTGTGCTGTGCTGTATTGTGCTGTGCTGTGCTGTGCTGTGCTGTGCTGTGCTGTGCTGTGCTGTGTTGTGTTGTGTTGTACTGTGGTGTGGTGTGCTGTGCTGTGCTGTGCTGTGCTGTGCTGTGTTGTGCTGTGTTGTGCTGTGTTGTGTTGTGTTGTGTTGTGTTATTTTGAGCAGTGTCGTTTTGCTCCTGCTCCACTAAGATATGTCAGCAGTGTTAAGCACTGCTTTACTAAAGACTGAAGATGACAGAAGCTCAGAGATAAGAGTCTCAGTGCAGCATGGAATAGTACTTATCACCAACAACAACATATCATCTATAGCAAGGAAATGTGTGTGTGTGTGTGTGTGTGTGTCAGAGAGAGAGAGATTGAGATAGAAGTGTGTGTGTGTGTGTGTGTGTGTGTGTGTTTCCTTGATAACACTCAGCAGCGTATGAAAGCAGTTTAGAGCATCACATTCACACACATCCTGAAATGATGTCATGAGCATGTGACCCAAACCCAAAGTTGTCCCTCTCTTCCACTGACGTCACAGCGACACCAGAAGCCCTGCCCACAGACATCCACTCTGTGCTGTGAGATTTGTTTTACTTTCCACTATTTATAAGCAACAACAACAGCTTCTGACGTCTCTATGGTTCCTGAGGGAATCCTGACGGGTTTGGTTAATGGATGGTAATTAGGCATTTACACACACACATACACACACACACACACACACACACACACACAGATATTATACAGTACACACACACACACACACACACACACACACACACACACACACACACACACATATAGATTATA
>NC_085017.1:6072935-6080435 GCF_963854185.1 Sardina pilchardus
GATTAGGGCCGTGGAGAGGACGCTGGCACCTCATGTCACAACACACACACACACACACACACACACACACACACACACACACACACACACACACTCACACTCACACACAGACACACAGATGTGTGTGACTGCACAGACACACACACACACCATATCACTCTCACACTCTCACTCACACAAACCCACACACACACAGACACACACACAGACACAGACACACACACACACACACACACACACACACACACACACACAAACACACCATCCAGCCACTTAGACATCATGTAAACACCATATCCTGATTCTTGACTGAGTATCTTCAAAATCGGGATAAGCCTCTTAACCACGATACTAAAGTGTGTGTCAACGCAGTCCATAAGGGAGATGCAGGTGTGTGTTAATGCAGTCCATAAGGGAGATGCTGGTGTGTGTAACACAGTCCATAAGGGAGATGCTGGTGTGTGTTGTTAACACAGTCCATAAGGGAGAGGCTAAGCCAGACCCCATGGAGCCCAGAGCTGTACAGTACATCCATACAGCATGCAACAGCATATGACATTAGGTGGGGAATTTCATGCCAATACACTAGCCATTAGCACAGACTGGCTAATAACGTGATGGGATAGTGATTTAATGTTTTATGAATATGTACACACAAACACATACACACACACACACACACACACACACACACACACACACACACACACACACACACACACACACACACACACAGTAGTTTAATTAAACTCTTACAGGTGTTTTCGGAGGACTGCAGTGAATATATAGCCTACTGTATAAGAAAAATACATCAGTATGTTGAATAAAACATATTTTATAAACAGTGCAGTCGAAATGTAATTATTATATATTATAGTGTGTTCTACCGGCAGTGCATTGGATGTATGTGTTTGCCCCTGCACAGACAGATGCTGTGCAGAGAAGCCTCTAGGAAAAAAGGAAGTCTTCTGTCTGCCAGTTTGAAGCATGCCTGCCTCTTCATACATAATTCAGCTCACACTGCATCCTCTCAGACAGCAGCATGTGGATCTGAGGGGGAGCTGACTCTTTGGATCTGGAGCGGAAATGGGTCTAGATCTGAAGCGTATATGGATCTGGAGTGGATCTGGATTTAGAATGACAAAGAGAAAGTAAAATAACAATTGATCTGTTTGTTTGTTTTTGTTGTTGTTGTTGTTGTTGTTGTTCTGTCTCCTTGAGGATAGCCAGAGCCTCTTCTGTTCAGCAGGTCTGGGCAGGAAAGAGATGACAAGCAAGCGGCTGAGTTTGTTTTGGGTTTTCCAGGAAGCACCACAACAAGCCATTACCACCTGACACCAGAACAGTACCGCAACAAGCCATTACTACCTGACACCAGAACCACTGCAGTACGGCAGCTCGTGGACCAGAACACATTCTAGACAGCTAATCAGCCGTAAAGATGGGGCGTGATTCCTCCAGAAACTGGACATATTCTGTCTCTTCTCTCTCTCTCTCTCTCTCTCTCTCTCTCTCTCTCTCTCTCTCTCTCTCTCTCTCTCTCTCTCTCTCTCTCTCTCTCTCTCTCTCTCTCTCTCTCACACACACACACACACACACACACACACACACACACACACCACTATTTCTTGCCTTGGCATAACATTTCCATAACAGGTCCGCTGCGCTGCGCTGCCATGCTTGTGGCTAGCCCGCATTCAGATGCGTTTCATTTGCATAAGTGCAAGTGCGGTTTTGACGGGAGGAAAATAGCGAGCTGTCAAGCGGGCGCCCAGGAGAGACCGTTAGAGACCCGGCCCGAGACACTCCACCGAGGCTGGGGAGACAGGAACACCAGAGGCCTATATTCACCGGGAGAGACGCGCCTATTAGAGGGTTTCAACACATTGTGTTTTCGGGCCGACAAAACTGTATGATTTTACTCACAGCGTGTCTCGTTCGGCGCCCCGGAGAAGGAGAGGGAGAGAGAGGAACTCATTTTTTACATCCCAACGTGTCCTCAGGCAGCGCTTCCCCGAGCAGACTCAGATTCAGTGTTTTAAGCAGTGGTGTAAAACACACCAGTCAGGGCTCCAAGCAATACTGTTTTTATTTTATTTATTTTTTCGACTCACATAGACTGGAGCCTAGACGTAATACTTCCAACACTAATTGTGTGATCAATTATTAATTAAAAATTGCAATAAAATATGTGCTCCAGTTCCTGAGCTAACAACACCAGTGTCCTGGGTTGAATTCCACCCACCATACCTCCTCTACTGTAACCAGACCCATTCACCTCTGGGCATAACCAGACCCATTCACCTCTGGGCATAACCAGAACGGCTCACCCCTGGGCATAACCAGAACCACTCACTTCTGGGAAGAACCAGAGTCACTCACCTCTGGGCATAACCAGAACCACTCACCTCGGGGCATAACCAGACCCATTCACTGTGTGTTCACCGAGAAACCTGTTTTAATGTAATTTAATTAATTTAAAATTCACCTCTGGGCATAATCAGAACCACTCACCTCTGGCATGCTCTATTGGGGGTTGTTCCTATAATTCCTATGGATACAGACTTCAGGTTAATTTCTGGACCAGCGTTTTAAAACCAATCAGCATTCACCAGTATGTGACGCCAGCGTCCTGTGGTAAGAATACAGTATTAATCCACAAAGAGGTAGAAAGTTTGCACAGGCAGGCCAACCGTACGGTAGTGTTATTCACGACGCCGAAGACAGGTTACAAACACACAAGCATCCTCAGCGAGCATGAGCGCAACAAGTCTGCCCTAGACCATTATTTATTGGACTAAGCAGGCTATTGAGGGATTACATGAGATGAAATGAAAAAGCTGTCAATAATAATCAGAAAACCTCAGAGGTCATGGACAAGGGGATCGCTTCCAGACTCCAAAGGGAGGGTGACTTCAAAGATCAGGGAGAAGAGAAACAAAATAACTAAGACAACTACAAAATAACTAAGATACTCCTTTTAACATCTATTTTTATGCTCGGTCCCAGGCAGACATAACAGCTGACTGGAAATGTCCCCACAGTCCTACTTCAGCAACAACAACTTGCAAGCTAACTATAGTAGCCTTTTCCCCCACAATCCCCATAGACCTCTGAAGTTCGCCTACAAAAAAGCTGCCATCTTTGAAATTCGGTATCTGGCGATTTTTCCTATGGGAAAATAACATGGGGATTTTGAATTATCGCACCTGTTAAACTCTCGCGGGGACGATAAAGTCTTAAATGCAGACGTTTTCCTGAACACACTTTTGTCCTCTGCCTTCTTGTGCATACTGTGATCTCCGGTGCACGAAGGCGGCAGACTTTGATTTTTGCTACCCCAGAGCTAATTGGCTAACTAACTGAATGGCAAGTTGCATCGCAGGTTAGCTCTGGGGTAGCAAAAATCAAAGTCTGCCGCCTTCGCGCACCGGAGATCACAGTATCCTCTCGAAGGCAGAGGCCAAAAGTGTGTTCAGGAAAACACCTGAATTTCCGATTTTGACATCCCCGCGAGAGTTTAACAGGTGTGATAATTCCAAATCCCCATGTTAATTTCCCATAGGAAAAATCGTCAGATACCGTAACTCCTTATATGGGCAAAGATGGTAGCTTTTTTGTAGGCGAACTTCAGAGGTCTATTGGTCATAATGGGACGATGTCTTTACCATGGATGTGTGAATGAACATGTTGATCTTCAGCTTCAGCTCTTCAGTGATTGCTAGTGCTGCTAGTACTGTCTGAAGCATTTACTGTATCTAGCTCTACTACTACTGTCATTGGTAGCATAACATTTTAAAACCCACACTTCAATGCAATGTCATCACACTTAACCACTTCAAATGGACACTGCTTGGTACACCATTAAAAGTGTCCTTGATGCTAGCTGGGGTGGAACACTGTTACCCTAGAGAAAACTGAGTTACAGTACGAGGAATGATTGGGCAGAGCCAGGCTAGCTCATGTAGCCTAGCAAAATGGTGATGGTAGCGTAAGCGCTACGGAACTGGGCTAGCGTGCAGTGGCCAGAAAAGCTGTAGGTTCAATTCCCAACAGCTACCATTGTGCCTTTGAGTTAGGTATTTAACTCCAAGTTACCCAGGGGAGACTGGCCTTTATATGTGAGTCGCTTTGGATAAAAACATCAGCTAAGTAAATAAGTAAGGATCCATGTAGGCTATAGCCATGGCATAACATGTACCATATTCCCAGTCATATGCTTGCCAGCTAAGTTGATGCAATTGTATGCTCTGAAATGCATTCCACTGTTAAGCTGGTAAATCCTATGAGAGAGACAGGCTTGGGTATTGGACACGCCTGTGGTATGAACTATAATTGACAGATAAGACTCAACAACATGTTGGAGGAAACTTGAATCCGCAGACTTTCTTTAAGCCATTTCCTTTTCACATGCATCGCTCTACTGAGAGTTGTAAGTAATAATAATAAACTGCAAGTAGAGTTTAATCTATAAATCCCCCCCATTTAGTGTGGAATCAAAGCAATGATTAACACCAGCGCTGAGCACGGAGCTGGGAGATGTATTGTATGGATGCTTATTAAGCCTAATCCACATGTTGCTGAGCTTTAGCAATAAGGAAAGTGTACGAGAGATTTAGCAGTGTTTTATTTAATTTCATCTGTCATCTGATCTCCCTGCTCTGGGAATACGGCACCGAACATATTTCAACACTCGACATCTAATACTAATAATCAGTCAAGTTCATTTTCCATGTAGTGAGCAGTTGGATTGTAGGCTATTTGTCTCCTGAGATCTCGATCATTAGAAAATAACAAAGACCGTATGCCGACTTTACGCCATACGATTTTCAAGTGATTTTGCAGACAGAGACAAATCAAACTCGGAAATAAAATCATTGAAATTGTTTTATGGTGTCGTCCTCGCATTATGGTAATATCAAACGTGATATTTAAGTCGTAAGTCTTTCGCTCTTGGCTCTTGAAAACAGTGACGTATAGGTGAGCTCTCTCCAGCTCTGAACAGAAAGGTGCATCGAGTTCGATGGAACTCCAATGATTTAAAACTTCAGACAAGCGTCCACAAACCAGGACATTAACGTTTGCAGAGAGTCTGGCCTAAATCCATTGGCAAAGAGAGTCATGGTCTTCAGGCTACTAGCGCCCTGCAATAGACCTCAGAAGTTCGCCAACAAAAATGAACCAAAGTGGCCATCTTTGCCCATATAAGGAGATCCTCTCTGGTATTTGGGCAGTATTTCATACATTATCAAAACTAATTTGATATCTTTGTAGGAACTAATAAATTGTTGTGGGGAGTTGGAGTATAGATGAGATCATTTCCAGACGTAGATGATTGATAACTTCAACAACAGGCAATCAATATTTGACTGTTTATTAGATAATACACCATCTTTTCCATTTAAGCAGAGTCCTTTAAAGTCTTCAGCCTAATCCAGACCAGACAGAGAGGTCACAGACTGAAGCATGCACCTTAATGTGTGGAGACAGATGGCAGGTATATACAGCACACCGCCCACACACACACACACACACAAACACACACACACACACACACACACACACACACACACACACACACACACACACACACACACACACACACACACACACACACACAGCCTCAGTGAAAAGGCCACCCATCACACATGGATCAAATTTAATTACATGGCCGTAATTAGTCCTCACATATGGCCAGTGAGTCATACCACAACACACACACACACAGCAAACACATCTCTCTCTCTCACACACACACACACACAAACACACACACACACACACACACACACACACACACACACACAAACCGTACACACATTTCTCTCCATCAGTGTTCCTCTGCACTTACTGCAATATAGTATATTCTACTTTGAGTTTGCTCCGTTCTTAGTGCTAGTGCACAATGCCACATCTGAAAATGGCCAGATGGGCTGAGTGATTCTACTGCACAAGGTGAAAAGAAAATCCTCATTTTACTGGCTTCATATTGTGCGCAGCGTTGTGTTAGGTCCATGTATTCATGTAACTGGTCCTCTATATAGCCATACTGTAACAGTGTCGCTGAAGGAAACGCTACACTAGATCCTCAGACAAGTAGAAATGTTAAAAGTCTGTAGTATTGAGCACAGTAGTGTGTAACAGATTCAAACAGGATCAGATCGTATGACTTATGTGTAGGCCTTCTTTCTTTATAAATAATTGTATAGTTTTGACTTAAGTATTTCATTTTTCAGAACTAGAAAAGCATTTGATTCATCAAGGTAATTTCAGACCTTTCCATCCATAACCAACAAGCAAACATACAGACAGACAAACCCTGATGAAAACATAAACTCCTTGGCAGAGGTAATAACTGAGGGGTTTTGCTCTGTCGAGTTGATAAAATGGGCATGAGTATCATGATGAGTATCAAATGGTGCAGCAATAAAAAGCAAAAACTGTAAGCATTTTACAAAGGTGGACAAGATATTGGAGAAGTGTGAAATTATTGGGGGGGGAACCCTGTAAGGACAATGTTGTACTGTTTATAGAGTGTGCTTCCATAACACAAGCAACCATGTTTATTCATACTCATAATAAGGAAGACTTCTCCTTTTTCAGACGACTGTGTTCATTTCACAATGTATTCAGCTTTAACCTGGACAGAGAGTAAGCCAGGTTACCGACTGAAAACAGCAAACGAGAAAATTGTGAAATTAAAAAAAGAAAGAAATTAAAACACCATTTTGCCTTCTCCCCAAATCCCCAATCCAGTAACTTCCACTCCAGAGGGGGTTTGTTTTTGAAGCTTTTTGAAGAGGATTGGATTTTAAATGGGCACAAATTAACTTGTTGTATTGTACTTGAATAGGAGGCTTTGGTACTGTGTGTAGCCCTTGTGCTCTGCAAGTTCGGTCTAAATAGCCACAAATGATGCTTTGTCTCCATACGGACCCCAATAAGATGTCTTATTCAAGAATTGTGTGCAGACGGGGTGGCAAGAAGGGGTGGCAAGATGTCCACATTTTCAGAGGATAGTCCTGCCCATCCCGAGTCAAAATATATGCATATATATATATTTATTTATATTTTGAAAATGTGTGCTAAGAACTTCTTAGGAACATTCTTAGAACGTTCTTAGAACGCTCCTAGGAAGTTCTTAGCGAATCTGGGAAACCCGGCCCAGATGTCTGAGATGAAACCCCGGGATGTTCCGAATCTGGGAAACCCGACCCGGTCACTACAGTGTTGGCCATACTTGGTAAACTTGGTCGTTTTCTCATAATACTTTATAATGTCCTGAGCCTCACTCACCACATTAGATACTGTATTGATCAAATGACTGAATATGGAGGGTTCGCGGGAAGACTGTATTGGGTACCCTCGTCAGTTGTACCCTTTTTAGCAGGATGAGTCATACAACAGGTGATGATCCACACTTTGCTAAGGCTGTACAAGCTGAAGGACATTCAACATGCACGTCCCTCTGTGTTAGATTATCAGACTTTGATGACTTTG
>NC_085017.1:6090435-6100435 GCF_963854185.1 Sardina pilchardus
TAACTAAAATAAAACTAGACCATTTTTGACAGATTCATTAAGCACAAACTCTTATTTGCCGCGAAGTAACGTCATCAAAGAGAAGAGAGTCGTTCGCACATACTTTCAAAATATTTTAGTTTGGCATGCAAAAAAAAAAAATGCATTAGCCTACATTTGGAGTGATTTGAACCACCAATCTCTGATTCATGGCTCATGCACTTATCCGCTAACCTAGTTCTACATGACTTCTACGTTATGCGATTGACTGGGCTAGTAATATTTGTCTATCTTCTGGTTGCTAGGTGACGGTAAACAAGCTCGTAATTCTTGATTTTGGTTACAAACGTACGGTTTTACCCGTTAACTGAACACGTTTATGGGAATTTAGCACCACGTTTCCATCAAAAAGATTGTTTTTAAAAATCCTAACTTGTTAGATTTAGGTATAGGCCATCCCATCTGTTTCTGCACGCATTACAGGTTTGGGTGCAAATAAGAAAATGCCTCCATTCCACTATTTACACCCGGGTGCAAATAATCACTCCGAAGTATGTTTTCTCACTCTGTGAAAAGAAAATCTACAAATCGTGCGTCCTTGTCTTTATATTGATGAGGAAACAAGCGGAGGTTAGGCTACTTATATGAGCAGGGATGTGTGGGCGCGATCCAGATCCAGATCCGGCCGCCTTGTTTTGTTTTCGATCGATGCTCTCTGCGTGCACAAGTACAAATCGGTTTTGCACATCGCCAGGTGGTATAATTGGTGCAAAAGTATTCGTCCCCGGAAAACAGCGACGGAAACTCGCAGATGTAGACTCAAGCACTTGTATCAATGCACTTGTAGTCGTGTAAGACTTGTATTAATGAGAAAACATTTCACAGATGCACAACTTCTGTTGCATTAGTTCACATTTGGGTTTACAAATGCACGAATGTTGTGCATGTTCTCAGACTATGAAACACGGATGTGCGAATGTGTTTTGCCCCAATCGTTGCAGTGTAAATGGAGCAAAAGTCTCGAGGGGATGAGGCCAGGAACTTGTGATGCACAGGTGAGAATTCGTGTATCTGTAAAACGGTTTTGTGAACTTGTAGAACGGATTCGTGAACCCGTAGCCCTATTTTGTGTTAACAAGGTATGAAAAAAATATCTACAACTTCAAATGTACGGTTACACATTTGTGACTTTAGTGTGCGAATGCGAAATCTGCAGTTAAATGTGCTCGTGACTTTTGCCCCAATAATACCTTCATACATGTCGTTTGACAAAGCCCAAAGATTTGTGTGCACATTTCGCTTTTGAAAGAGAAAAGAGCTCTTTGGGCGTTTTGCTTGTAGTGGGTTTTTGTTCTGATCCAGCCGTATTAAATGGCCTTTTCAGAGCAAAAGGAACTCCACATTGTCTTTACCCAGCACACACACACACACACACACACACACACACACACACACACACACACACACACACACACACACACACACACAAAATGTTGTCTTTAGCCGGCTTTAGCCTCAGGGATACAGAAGGAAGTGTTGGTGCTGTCTCTTGTCTCAGTGGGAAAGGAGTGGGAGAGTACATCTTTGGACACACACAGACAGACAGACAGACAGACAGACACACTCACACACAGACACACAGACACACACACACACACACACACACAAACACACACACACACACACACACACACACACACACACACACACACACACACACACACACAAACACACACACACACACACACACACACACACACACACACACACACAGACTCTTGACATAGCTGTCTGTTATTTCTCCATCTGGACAGTTGCTGAAATGCCATCCTACTGAGAAGTGTGTGTGTGTGTGTGTGTGTGTGTGTGTTTGTGTGACTACTTGCATGCATTAGTGTGTCACTTGTGTGAGCACACATATGTCACTTTGAGTGTGTGTGCCTATGTTTGACATCATAAATCATTATTTAAATGAGTTGCTTCTCTCTCTCTCTCTCTGTCTCTCAGTTTGATCTTTAGCCTCCACTGGTTGGAAAAACAATCTCGGTCTTTCCATCTGTGGCAATTATGATTGTAATTAGCCGCCAAACTGTTGCACATTAAAAGCCTGAGGTGGACCCAGCGCTCCCGTAGTGTCTAGACAAATAGACAAAACAAGTGCGTTTGAACATCTCTTAAGATGACCTCAAGGAACCATGTTCCTATCTGGGCAACTTTGAACGAACTACTGTCAAAACAAGGGAAACAAGTGTCAAAGCACAGACAGATTTAGTTTGCTGTAATCATCTGGTGCAGAATATCACATTTTAACACCACTGCATCACACTGATGTTTTTTGCACCAAATACTGTAAATACAGAGGCATGTGCCAAATACTGAGTAAACAGTGCTTTAACCCTTATGTTGTCCTTGGGGTCAATTTGACCCCAAGCAGTGTTTAACATCATAAAATATATGGTTCACTCTTTTTGTTTTGCTTCAAGTTTCATGACTTTTCCTTATTTGAAGGGTACAACAGAGTAAACATGAAATTTGCACAAAAATATGTTTCCAATGTCCTGTAAAAAAAATAGTTACGTTGGTGGTATTGGGGTCAATTTGACCCCATTTTTATGAAACATGATGAAAATGAGTATTTGACAAATTATGGATATTATTATTGTAATAGTATGAGAACATGTAGCTATTATCATTATTTCATATACAAGTACATATTACATATAAGTTATTTTGGCAGGTCTGAAAAAGTCCAAAAAGTCAGCCTTTGGGCTGTTGACACTGGATTGGCCATATTGCCAGTCAGGGTTCCAGGGTTCATAAAGGGGTGTGGGGGGGTGGGATTGTTTTGTAGGGCTTTTGATAGTGGTTATTACACTCTTGTTAAGTACCTACCACAAAAAAAAATTGGGTAAAAAAAATAATTTTAATCATTTTTGAGAGTTTTTTGTAGCTGGGGTCAAATTGACCCCAAGGACAACGAACGTCGTAAGATTTTAGGACAACATGAGGGTTAATAGTCGACCGTAAACACCACCGTGAAGCACCTGATTGTGTAGCCCCATCTCGATGACATGTAGAGCTTCACACTTTGTGTGTGTGTGTGTGTGTGTGTGTTTGTGCCTGTGCCTGTGCCTGTGTGTGTGTGTGTGTGTGTGTGTGTGTGTGGGGGTGGGTGGGTGGGTGTGTAAGACCAGTGTTGCCAGAGGAACCTTTTTCCCATGCAAGGCCATTTCTATTTTATGTCCAACTTCTCTGCTTAGACACACACACACACACACACACACATCTCGCTGAGACATCTCTCTCTGTATCTGTTTCTCTCTGTCTCAGTTCAGTTAAATTCATGAAAGCTTTATTTGCATGAACCTCACAGGAACATTATTGCCGATGCTGCATACTCAGACAAAAATGTAATTATATTATAGGAATGTTGCAATTATGTTAAACAGAACTGAAATGTTATCATGAAACAAGACTTTTCCCTCAAACATGTACTCATGATTTTACTGTTTTTCCATTAACGTGATTGTTTCAAACCATACTCTATACATTGTAATACAAATAATGTATTACAATGGTTCTCTCTCCTCTGGTTTGTAGAACCCTGGTTCTCTCTCCTCTGGTTTGCAGTACCCTGGATCTTATCTCTTGTCTGCAGAACCATGGTTCTCTCTCCTCTGGTTTGCAGTACCCGGGATCTTTCCTCTGGTCTGCAGAACCCTGGATCTTTCCTCTGGTTTGCAGAACCCTGGTTCTCTCTCCTCTGGTTTGATATATCCACATGACGTATCTGCAGCACCATCCAGCCCTGTTGGCAGGTGTCTCTGTGTGGTACAGGCAGGAAATGATATCACTATGAGGCTGGCAATAATTAAAGCAATCCTTTGTGCGTGAGTCCTTGCCTACCTGACCTCAAATTCATTCTGGGTCTCCATGGCTCGGTCTTGCTATACTACGGTGGAAGAAATCACAGAATGACATTGCCTGCCTTTATAATATGGTTCATGTGTGAATCACTCTGTTGTTATATTCAGTGACATTGTACACAGTTCTATTTCTTGATGTCTGTAAAGCACTGCACAACCTCTGTGGGAATCAAGTGTACAGTGACAGCCTTGAAACCGTCAGTAGAGTTCAGATTTTTCCAAAATGCACCAGAATAAGATCATTCCGAATCCAAGGTCAGCAATTTAATTCAATGTGGACATAATATGAAGATGTTTTCATATGTCACTGAAAAATTCTATTACTTTTCTTTATTTATGCTTTGCTCATAACTCGAACACAGTTAGAGGTAGGAGCTCTTAAACCCAAGGAGCATAAATTCAGGACTATTTGTAAGAGGAAACATTAACGTTTCAGCCACTTTGAGGTCAATGGTGCTCCATCAATCGACCAGTTTAATACACAACGCACAGAGGAGCCAGCGGCCAGGCAAACTACAGGAAGAAAACACTCAAAACACAAGCAGCAGCAACTTCAACCAATCACATGCAGGGCCCAGTTCCCACTTCAACCAATCACAGGGCCCAGCTCCCACAAGGACAAGGACGCCTCAGGTTGGACTCAGCCTAAGGTAATTTCTTGTTACAACACCCCAGCTCTCTCTTTCTTTCTTTCTCCCTCTCTCTCTCGCTCTCTCTCTCTCTCTCTCTCCCTCCCTCCCTCTCTCTCTCTGATCAATACAGGCCAGCACAATTCCAATGCATGTTTTATAAAACTCAGTGATGAGAGTGTGTGCAGTGGAAGCAGCAGAGGAAGAGGACACGGTGCATGGTGCAGGGGGCCAAACACACAACACACGCATATGCATACACATATATATGCGCGCACACACACACACACACACACACACACACACACACACACACACACACACATACACACACACACACACACACATACACACACACACACACACACACACACACACACACACACATACACACACACACACACACACACACACACACACACACACACACACACACACACACACACACAGTAGAAGCTTTTCATTCCGGGAGACCACACGGGACAGCCATTCATTACATGCACTAAGGATAAGCACACACTCACACTCTCTCTCACACACACATACACAAACACTTAAACACACTCTCACACACACACACACACACACACACACGTGCACTCTCTCTCTCTCTCACACACACACACACACACACACACTCTGTCTCACACACACCCATGCTCACCCACCCACACACACACAGAGGATGCTATATCTGACGCAGGTGAGCCGGGCCCAGTTGCACAGCAAAATCAGCAGTGTTAATTCAACTCCCATAGAGTTAAATTTAACACTATCCCGGAGTTTATATAATTCTCACCGGTTCAGAGTTAATTTTACACTTTGGAGAGTGTTAATTTTTCAACTATCTACGAGTGTTAAATTTTAACACCCATAGAGTTATTTTTTGACACATTTAGGTGTTAATGTTTACACTGGATTGTGTTAAATATTTTCACCGAGGGTGTTACTTCATTACATTCACAGTGTTCTTTTTTGACACACGTCAGTGCTAATTTCAACACTGGATTGTGTTAATTCTTTTCACTGGGGGTGTTATGTTATAACATTATAACAGTGTTAATTTATAACAATTAAAACATAGCACTAAATTGTGTTCTTAACATGTGTATCTGTATGATTTAATACCACATTTAAGTGCATATGACTATCTCTCTCAGCTCTAAGCTTCTTCCCCCAAGCTGTCACTCTGTTGAACACTAAGAAATAGCAATCACCCTTAAACCGAACACTGTGAGTCAACCTGTTCTGCTCAGCTACCTCATATCATGTGCACTCCAATCTTACAGTTACAATATTGCTATTAACATATCATCTTTGCTTTGTACTGCCTTGCACTATATTCATATTTGATTTTAAACCTCATACTAATACTGGTCATTATAGGAAAACAACACATGGACAAATGATCACCATTCATCGTTTTTAATGAATAAATTGTAAGCACCTTGGAAAACTTACAAAGCAAATAACGGTGGCCTAGTCACAAATGACCTATCAAAGCCTGACTGGTGAAATGCAACATGGTCAATTCTCATTCAAGATTTTGGCACGTAACTCACGAACATGCGGTGACTCATCTGTGGAGGTTACATCAATGTTGAATATAGTGGTCTGCACAAAAGTGTAGAGATGAACCAGGGACTCATCATAAGACAGGTTGAACACGTAGTGGGATTTGAAAAGTTCATCGAAAGCACTCAATGAGCATGTGGCTTGGCAGGGGATGAGCTGCTTGTCGACTGCGATGTAGAAGGTGTCAATCCTGTTCTGGACTCGACCAACAGCGAGGATGTATGGTTGTTTTCCCTCTAATCCTTGCAGGTGCTCATCAATGCTGCAGCCTGACTAAAAAACAAATGAGATAAAAACATGTACACATTTCAGCCATGCTTGTTGGTCCATGATGGTGTAACCATGAGTGTAAACTGCCTCTCTGGATTGAAATCATGTGCCATACTGGAAACTCATTACATCCAAATAATGGGCCTGTGCTTAGACATTCACTTGTAAAGAACACACTTCGAAGCAACACATGAAGAGCAAAATTTTGAAATTTAAAAAAAGGTGTCTTGCTGGAATTTATAACATTACCTTGTGAAAGTGCACCATTTTGTGCTCTGCATCACTTGGACTTATCTTGATCCTCCTCTTCCGTCCAGCTGTGGGTGGCAGAAGATGAAGAAGCAGCATCAGAGAGGCCATGTCACTGTCCCAGTCTATCAGGGGAGAAACAAGGCTGTGATGATTAAAAACATAAAGCAAAGTATTAGTAATATCAACCAACCATGCCGTCAAGCTTACCATTTTCTTCATTCTCTGTGAGTTTCTCAGCAGCTTTTAGCAGGCGACACACAACAGTTGACGGAGTCAGGTGTTTGGCCTCTTTGATGACCTTGGGCTTCAAGGAGGTGTCCCACTTCTCAAGCAACTTGGAGCTTGTTTCAGCACCAAAGAGCAGCAAGAAGTCCTGATTTATCTGTTGATCATACATAAACGCATACAGTGTATTAAGCCAGGGCTCAGTATTGATAATGTTGCATTAGGCCTAAGAGATTTTGACCATATTCATACAGCGTACAGTATGTCCACATACATCTTATGTCTGTTTTAAAGATGGAAAGTACATCATCCACAATTAAACCATTGTCAGAACAAATATCTTTGAAAACAAAATACAGTCAGGAGGCCAAGATGACCAATGAGTGCATTTGTTCATCCAATTTAGCAAAATACTGAAGAATAAAGTCTGGAGTTGAAAATAAAATAAATTAATTGTGCAACTCACTAGTCCTTTGACATCCAAAAAGCGTGGAAATGTTTTGAAGACATCTGCAGTTCTTTGTGGGTCATGCGCTAAGTCTTGGCGATGTTGGAACGTCATCTTCATCTTCTGAAGTACACTTGCTTCATCAGGAGTGTGAACAAGAAATGAAATAGCCTCCCTGCAGGCATATCAATCAAGCTGCTGAGGCAGTGTGCTTGCTGATCTTCGGCGCTTCGGCCCTTGTTCTTGAGGCACTGGGGCTTCCTTGGCTGGCCGTTTAACTGTAGTCCTAGACATGGTCTTGAGGCTCCACGCTAAATATCCACTGCATTTCTCCCCATCGTAGAAATGCTCCTGTTGCATTTAAATGAATTAATGAACATCACAAAACACTATCTATGACACTACATTTCCAGTCACTATCAAAATGTTTTAATCTTTCCCATTTTTTTTAGCTACGGTAATTATTCATTGATGAAAACTAAAACGTTAATCTGTGCTATGTTTTTTTACAATCATTGCCAAACTTACATAGCCTTTTGGAGAAAAGGGATCCTTCAGTGAAGGAAAGAGCGTAATAATTCCCAGGGCATACTTCTCCCTCTGCTGACGGCTGGGAATCCTGCTTTAGAGAAAAGACAACAGTCCATCTTAAATTAGTTTTATTTAATACAGACAGAAGTTACAATATATCATTACAATAACATATGGTCCTTCTTTACAGCTATTATAATATCAACCTTATTAACTCTTACCCATGTCTCTCGGTCATATCACTTGCCAGTATGTTGACAAGCTGTCTCCGGGTGCGGTGGCTCAGTGAATTTTCTGACTTGTACTCTTCAAGAATATCCTCTCCTCCAGGCTTCCTAAGCAAGGCATTTTCAACCATCTGCTCACATAAAAAAAGTTATGTGTATGATATATATAACAAATAAATCACCGGAAGAAACACATACCACATCATGTTTGTATACACTAAAGGTGAAATCCAGTAGAGATGCAAAATACAAATACCTAGAGGTAAACCAATAACATTACTTTGATTAAGGGCGAGTTTGGAACCACATGCTTTGATTGGTGAGAATTTCAATTACCTCTTTTGCAGCCTCTGACACAGAAACTTTTCCTGTAGAACTACCCATGTCTTCTTTGCTGGATCTACTCCGGCCTGTGGGAATACCCTGATCCCTTAGGTCACTGTCACTTGAAGAAAGTGACATGGTGTCCGTGAGGGAAGAGTGTGTATCCGGGGAAGATGGGGTTGAATGAGCTAGAGGGGAAAAATCTTTACAAAAGAGCATTTGATTAAGTTCATTTTTGTGTCTGTATCCATTTTACAAGTACGGGATAATGGACGACACGCCGTGCGGTTATTCAAAGTTAATGCACGTTCTAGACGGTGATACGGCCCGACGCGAAGCGGAGGGACGTTCCGTCTAGAAAAGTGCATTAACTTTGAATAACCGCACGGCGTGAAGTCCATTATCCCGCTTATTCCACTGTTGCCACTGCGTTGTGTTCGTTTCCGGTGCTAATTTAAATGTTTTAATCGCTAGAACTGTTTTGTTTGTAGAACTACTTTTCCCAGACACATTTCAACTAATTTCTCAAACTGCGGTTACTAGTTCTAAATGGATGGTTGCTATGGCCAAAAGCCAGTCGTTAGTTCTAATCTCCCGTTGTCAAGCTGGCATATCCCAAGATTCTGATGAACGTTAACTTTGAAAGATTGCTATTTTTCTTAGCCTACTGCCACCTAACTAGCTAAATGACACCTCTGTCATATGCTAAACGTTACTATGATCTGAACGTCTGTATTTTACAGCTTGTATGTAACGTGACAGTGCATTTAAACTTCACAACAAGTTTGGCGAATTAATATTCAAGTGTGATACGGTCAAAAACAATGGAACTACTTCATAGCCGTGCGTATATCTAAAGTTAATGCACACCCTTATAGAACGCAGGACAATGGGGAACTCAACCGAGCAGTGGAATAATACAAGTTTAGGTAACTTAAACTCTGGTGACAGTTGGTAATATTATTAATAACAAGCTGTGTAATAATGTATTACTGTAAGTATTAGACAACATATCACATAAAACTAGCCCAACCCTGTCCAATATCATCATATCATTCCATGAAGAAAGGTCACTAGCAGCTGCATGAAAGAGCAAAACTTGGCTATGCATTGACTGTAGGCTAAATTGACAACATACGATTTTCTGATGACACCTACCTTCATCTGAAATCCTTTCACGTACTGTCAGGCATAGATCTGGATGAGCCTCCAATAACTCAAGAAGAATGTCTTCGTCAACAGCTGTATCAGTTTCATCGAAAATCTCAAGTTGAGCAGCATCAGAAAGCCCAAACTTACTTTTGACTGTCAGAGATTGAGAGAGCAAATGTATCCATAGAAAGTCACCACAAACAAATCTTGAACAGCACAGATTGAATAATTGATCACCCTGTTTTGCTCTTGACTCTGAAATATTACAACACTTGTTATCAGTAGTATTATGAGTTACGCCACTGCATACGAGGTTATAAAAATAACCTTACCTTCAGTGATTAATTCCAAAAAGGTGAAGCCTGAATGCAATTTGATGTACTTCTTTACACTGAAGTATTTCACTTTTAGCAACATGGTGTCCGGCTAAAACTGCACCTGTGTAGAAAGTGGGAAATATTT
>NC_085017.1:6107935-6120435 GCF_963854185.1 Sardina pilchardus
TTATTTTTTGTGAATGTATATTTCAATCACAACAGACAACACGCTACGTGGCGCTATAGAGTCCCTAAGCCACACCCTATGCCAGAGGTCTGTCTCTGACTAACGATAGCAATGACGCACAAGCCCACCAAATTTGGTTCATTTTCGTGAATGTATGTGTCAACCATAACAAACTCTGCACTAGGTGGCGCTATAGAATTCCAAAGCTACACCCTTAACCAGAGCTCTGTTTCTGACTAGAGATAGCAATAACACAGAAGCCCACCAAATTTGGTTCATTTTCATCAATGTATACATGTGTCAACCACAACAGACAATGTGCTAGGTGGCGCTATAGAGTCCCTAAGCCACAACCTAGGCCAAAGCTCTGTCTCTGACTAGCAGTAGCAATAACAGACAAGTCCACCAAATTTGGTTCATTTTCGTGAATGTATGTGTCAACCACAACAGACAACGCGCTGGTAGGTGGCGCTATAGAGTCCCTAAGCCACACCCTAGGCCAAAGATTTGTCTCTGACTAGCGATAGCAATAACACACAATCCCACCAAATTTGGTTCATTTTCGTGAATGTTTGTGTCAACCACAACAGACAACGCGCTGCTAGGTGGCGCTATAGAGTCCCAAAGCCACACCTTAGGCCAGAGCCCTGTCTCTGACTAGCAGAAGCAATTCCACATGTAGCTGCCAAATTACATACAATTCCTAACCTTTTTTCTGCCTATAACACCAACTTCCTGTTTCTTAATAAAACGCCATAATTCAAACCTTCGCCATTTCAATATACTTCAAAAATTCAAAAATCTGGTCGCAATTCCTCTCGGGCAACCCCTCAAGATCATTTTAGTGCTTATATGACATGATTTCGATAAACCGTCTAGGAGAAGTATTTCAAAATATGTGATGTGCAAAAATCATAATCATAATCATAACTCAAATTCTTCTAAGATTCACTATATAGTTTGAAAGTAAAACTTGTTCAGAATAATACAACACACATGTCCACCAAATTTGGTTCATTTCCGTGAATGTATGTGTCAACCACAGTAGACGGCGCGCTAGGTGGCGCTATAGAGTCCCTGAGCCACACCCTAGGCCACAGCTCTGTGTCTGAGTATCAAATGCAATTCTACATATGCCAGCTAAATTGCAAGAGTTTTAGAGCATGCCAAGTTGGTGAAAAATGTTACTGGTAAGATAATTATACTATAATAAATATAGCCGCAAGCGGCGATGGCGGGCCCGAGCACCTGCGGTGCGGAGACCTGTGAAATTTCGGAATCTAACAAAGCAACATGTGCGTGTTGGTGGGCATGTGCATGAGCAACACACATGCCCACCAAATTTGGTCAATTTTCCTGAATATATGTGTCAACCACAACAGACAATGTGCTAGGTAGCGCTATAGAGTCCCTAAGCCACACCCTAGGCCAGAGCTCTATCTGTGACTATTGATAGCAATAACGCACAAGCCCACCAAATTTGGTTCATTTTCGTGAATGTATGTGTCAACCACAACAGACAACGCACTAGGTGGCGCTATATAGTCCCTATCCAATCACCCTAGGCCAAAGCTCTGTCTCTGACTAGCCATAGCAATAAGACACAAGTCCACCAAATTTCGTTCATTTTCGTGAATGTTTGTGTCAACCACAACAGATAACATGCTGCTAGGTGGCGCTATAGAGTCCCGAAGCCACACCTTAGGCCAGAGCTCTGTCTCTGACTAGCGATAGCAATAACACACAAGCACACCAAATTTGGTTCATTTTCATCAATGTTTGTGTCAACCACAACAGACAATGTGCTAGGTGGCGCTATAGAGTTCCTAAGCCACACCCTAGTCCAGAGCTCTGTCTCTAACTAGCAAAAACAATAACACACGAGCCCACCAAATTTGGTTAATTTTCGTGAATGTTTGTGTCAACCACAACAGACAATGCGCTAGGTGGCGCTATAGAGTCCTTAAGCCACACCCTAGGCCAAAGCTCTGTCTCTGACTACCGATAGCAATAACACACAAGTCCACCAAATTTGGTTCATTTTCGTGAATGTATGTGTCAACCACAACAGACAACGCACTAGGTGGCGCTATATAGTCCCTATGCCACACCCTAGGCCAAAGCTCTGTCTCTGACTAGCCATAGCAATAAGACACAAGTCCACCAAATTTGGTTCATTTTCGTGAATGTTTGTGTCAACCACAACCGATAACATGCTGCTAGGTGGCGCTATAGAGTCCCGAAGCCACACCTTAGGCCAGAGCTCTGTCTCTGACTAGTGATAGCAATAACACACAAGCACATCAAATTTGGTTCATTTTCATCAATGTATGTGTCAACCACAACAGACTATGTGCTAGGTGGCGCTATAGAGTTCCTAAGCCACATCCTAGGCCAAAGCTCTGTCTCTGACTACCGATAGCAATAACACACAAGTCCACCAAATTTGGTTCATTTTCGTGAATGTATGTGTCAACCACAACAGACAACGCACTAGGTGGCGTTATATAGTCCCTATGCCACACCCTAGGCCAAAGCTCTGTCTCTGACTAGTAGTAGCAATAACACACAAGTCCACCAAATTTGGTTCATTTTCGTGAATGTTTGTGTCAACCACAACAGATAACATGCTGCTAGGTGGCGCTATAGAGTCCCAAAGCCACACCTTAGGCCAGAGCTCTGTCTCTGACTAGCAGAAGCAATTCCACATGTAGCTGCCAAATTACATCCAATTCCTAACCTTTTTTCTGCCTATAACACCAACTTCCTGTTTCTTAATAAAACGCCATAATTCAAACCTTCGCCATTTCAATATACTTCAAAAATTCAAAAATCTGGTCGCAGTTCCTCTCGGGCAACCCCTCAAGATAATTTTAGTGCTGATATGACATGATTTCGATGAACCGTCTAGGAGAAGTATTTCAAAATACGTGATGTGCAAAAATCATAATCATAATCATAACTCAAATTCCTCTAAGATTCACTACATAGTTTATATGTAAAACTTGTTCAGAATAATACAACACACATGTCCACCAAATTTGGTTCATTTCCGTGAATGTATGTGTCAACCACAGTAGACGGCGCGCTAGGTGGCGCTATAGAGTCCTTAAGCCACACCCTAGGCCAAAGCTCTGTCTCTGACTACCGATAGCAATAACACACAAGCCCACCAAATTTGGTTCATTTTCATGAATGTATGTGTCAACCACAACAGACAACGCACTAGGTGGCGCTATAGAGTCCCTACGCCACACCCTAGGCCAAAGCTCTGTCTCTGACTAGCCATAGCAATAACGGTCAAGTCCACCAAATTTGGTTCATTTTCGTGAATGTTTGTGTCAACCACAACAGATAACGTGCTGCTAGGTGGCGCTATAGAGTCCCAAAGCCACACCTTAGGCCAGAGCTCTGTCTCTGACTAGCAGAAGCAATTCCAAATGTAGCTGCCAAATTACATCCAATTCATAACCTTTTTTCTGCCTATAACACCAACTTCCTGTTTCTTAATAAAACGCCATAATTCAAACCTTCGCCATTTCAATATACTTCAAAAATTCAAAAATCTGTTCGCAATTCCTCTCGGGCAACCCCTCAAGATCATTTTAGTGCTTATATGACATGATTTCGATAAACTGTCTAGGAGAAGTGTTTCAAAATACATGATGTGCAAAATTCATAATGATAATCATAACTCAAATTCTTCTAATATTTACTATAGAGTGTAAATGTAACAGTTGTTTAGATTAATAAAACACACATGCCCACCAAATTTGGTTTATTTTCGTGCATGTATGTGTCAACCACAACAGACAGCTCGGTTGGTGGCGCTATAGAGTCCCTGAGCCACACCCTAGGCCAGAGCTCTGTCTCTGACTAGCAGAAGCAATTCCACATGTAGCTGCCAAATTACATCCAATTCCTAACCTTTTTTCTGCCTATAACACCAACTTCCTGTTTCTTAATAAAACGCCATAATTCAAACCTTCGCCATTTCAATATACTTCAAAAATTCAAAAATCTGGTCGCAGTTCCTCTCGGGCAACCCCTCAAGATAATTTTAGTGCTGATATGACATGATTTCGATGAACCGTCTAGGAGAAGTATTTCAAAATACGTGATGTGCAAAAATCATAATCATAATCATAACTCAAATTCCTCTAAGATTCACTACATAGTTTATATGTAAAACTTGTTCAGAATAATACAACACACATGTCCACCAAATTTGGTTCATTTCCGTGAATGTATGTGTCAACCACAGTAGACGGCGCGCTAGGTGGCGCTATAGAGTCCTTAAGCCACACCCTAGGCCAAAGCTCTGTCTCTGACTACCGATAGCAATAACACACAAGTCCACCAAATTTGGTTCATTTTCGTGAATGTATGTGTCAACCACAACAGACAACGCACTAGGTGGCGCTATATAGTCCCTATGCCACACCCTAGGCCAAAGCTCTGTCTCTGACTAGCCATAGCAATAAGACACAAGTCCACCAAATTTGGTTCATTTTCGTGAATGTTTGTGTCAACCACAACCGATAACATGCTGCTAGGTGGCGCTATAGAGTCCCGAAGCCACACCTTAGGCCAGAGCTCTGTCTCTGACTAGTGATAGCAATAACACACAAGCACATCAAATTTGGTTCATTTTCATCAATGTATGTGTCAACCACAACAGACTATGTGCTAGGTGGCGCTATAGAGTTCCTAAGCCACATCCTAGGCCAAAGCTCTGTCTCTGACTACCGATAGCAATAACACACAAGTCCACCAAATTTGGTTCATTTTCGTGAATGTATGTGTCAACCACAACAGACAACGCACTAGGTGGCGTTATATAGTCCCTATGCCACACCCTAGGCCAAAGCTCTGTCTCTGACTAGTAGTAGCAATAACACACAAGTCCACCAAATTTGGTTCATTTTCGTGAATGTTTGTGTCAACCACAACAGATAACATGCTGCTAGGTGGCGCTATAGAGTCCCAAAGCCACACCTTAGGCCAGAGCTCTGTCTCTGACTAGCAGAAGCAATTCCACATGTAGCTGCCAAATTACATCCAATTCCTAACCTTTTTTCTGCCTATAACACCAACTTCCTGTTTCTTAATAAAACGCCATAATTCAAACCTTCGCCATTTCAATATACTTCAAAAATTCAAAAATCTGGTCGCAGTTCCTCTCGGGCAACCCCTCAAGATAATTTTAGTGCTGATATGACATGATTTCGATGAACCGTCTAGGAGAAGTATTTCAAAATACGTGATGTGCAAAAATCATAATCATAATCATAACTCAAATTCCTCTAAGATTCACTACATAGTTTATATGTAAAACTTGTTCAGAATAATACAACACACATGTCCACCAAATTTGGTTCATTTCCGTGAATGTATGTGTCAACCACAGTAGACGGCGCGCTAGGTGGCGCTATAGAGTCCTTAAGCCACACCCTAGGCCAAAGCTCTGTCTCTGACTACCGATAGCAATAACACACAAGCCCACCAAATTTGGTTCATTTTCATGAATGTATGTGTCAACCACAACAGACAACGCACTAGGTGGCGCTATAGAGTCCCTACGCCACACCCTAGGCCAAAGCTCTGTCTCTGACTAGCCATAGCAATAACGGTCAAGTCCACCAAATTTGGTTCATTTTCGTGAATGTTTGTGTCAACCACAACAGATAACGTGCTGCTAGGTGGCGCTATAGAGTCCCAAAGCCACACCTTAGGCCAGAGCTCTGTCTCTGACTAGCAGAAGCAATTCCAAATGTAGCTGCCAAATTACATCCAATTCATAACCTTTTTTCTGCCTATAACACCAACTTCCTGTTTCTTAATAAAACGCCATAATTCAAACCTTCGCCATTTCAATATACTTCAAAAATTCAAAAATCTGTTCGCAATTCCTCTCGGGCAACCCCTCAAGATCATTTTAGTGCTTATATGACATGATTTCGATAAACTGTCTAGGAGAAGTGTTTCAAAATACATGATGTGCAAAATTCATAATGATAATCATAACTCAAATTCTTCTAATATTTACTATAGAGTGTAAATGTAACAGTTGTTTAGATTAATAAAACACACATGCCCACCAAATTTGGTTTATTTTCGTGCATGTATGTGTCAACCACAACAGACAGCTCGGTTGGTGGCGCTATAGAGTCCCTGAGCCACACCCTAGGCCAGAGCTCTGTCTCTGACTAGCAGAAGCAATTCCACATGTAGCTGCCAAATTACATCCAATTCCTAACCTTTTTTCTGCCTATAACACCAACTTCCTGTTTCTTAATAAAACGCCATAATTCAAACCTTCGCCATTTCAATATACTTCAAAAATTCAAAAATCTGGTCGCAGTTCCTCTCGGGCAACCCCTCAAGATAATTTTAGTGCTGATATGACATGATTTCGATGAACCGTCTAGGAGAAGTATTTCAAAATACGTGATGTGCAAAAATCATAATCATAATCATAACTCAAATTCCTCTAAGATTCACTACATAGTTTATATGTAAAACTTGTTCAGAATAATACAACACACATGTCCACCAAATTTGGTTCATTTCCGTGAATGTATGTGTCAACCACAGTAGACGGCGCGCTAGGTGGCGCTATAGAGTCCTTAAGCCACACCCTAGGCCAAAGCTCTGTCTCTGACTACCGATAGCAATAACACACAAGTCCACCAAATTTGGTTCATTTTCGTGAATGTATGTGTCAACCACAACAGACAACGCACTAGGTGGCGCTATATAGTCCCTATGCCACACCCTAGGCCAAAGCTCTGTCTCTGACTAGCCATAGCAATAAGACACAAGTCCACCAAATTTGGTTCATTTTCGTGAATGTTTGTGTCAACCACAACCGATAACATGCTGCTAGGTGGCGCTATAGAGTCCCGAAGCCACACCTTAGGCCAGAGCTCTGTCTCTGACTAGTGATAGCAATAACACACAAGCACATCAAATTTGGTTCATTTTCATCAATGTATGTGTCAACCACAACAGACTATGTGCTAGGTGGCGCTATAGAGTTCCTAAGCCACATCCTAGGCCAAAGCTCTGTCTCTGACTACCGATAGCAATAACACACAAGTCCACCAAATTTGGTTCATTTTCGTGAATGTATGTGTCAACCACAACAGACAACGCACTAGGTGGCGTTATATAGTCCCTATGCCACACCCTAGGCCAAAGCTCTGTCTCTGACTAGTAGTAGCAATAACACACAAGTCCACCAAATTTGGTTCATTTTCGTGAATGTTTGTGTCAACCACAACAGATAACATGCTGCTAGGTGGCGCTATAGAGTCCCAAAGCCACACCTTAGGCCAGAGCTCTGTCTCTGACTAGCAGAAGCAATTCCACATGTAGCTGCCAAATTACATCCAATTCCTAACCTTTTTTCTGCCTATAACACCAACTTCCTGTTTCTTAATAAAACGCCATAATTCAAACCTTCGCCATTTCAATATACTTCAAAAATTCAAAAATCTGGTCGCAGTTCCTCTCGGGCAACCCCTCAAGATAATTTTAGTGCTGATATGACATGATTTCGATGAACCGTCTAGGAGAAGTATTTCAAAATACGTGATGTGCAAAAATCATAATCATAATCATAACTCAAATTCCTCTAAGATTCACTACATAGTTTATATGTAAAACTTGTTCAGAATAATACAACACACATGTCCACCAAATTTGGTTCATTTCCGTGAATGTATGTGTCAACCACAGTAGACGGCGCGCTAGGTGGCGCTATAGAGTCCTTAAGCCACACCCTAGGCCAAAGCTCTGTCTCTGACTACCGATAGCAATAACACACAAGCCCACCAAATTTGGTTCATTTTCATGAATGTATGTGTCAACCACAACAGACAACGCACTAGGTGGCGCTATAGAGTCCCTACGCCACACCCTAGGCCAAAGCTCTGTCTCTGACTAGCCATAGCAATAACGGTCAAGTCCACCAAATTTGGTTCATTTTCGTGAATGTTTGTGTCAACCACAACAGATAACGTGCTGCTAGGTGGCGCTATAGAGTCCCAAAGCCACACCTTAGGCCAGAGCTCTGTCTCTGACTAGCAGAAGCAATTCCAAATGTAGCTGCCAAATTACATCCAATTCATAACCTTTTTTCTGCCTATAACACCAACTTCCTGTTTCTTAATAAAACGCCATAATTCAAACCTTCGCCATTTCAATATACTTCAAAAATTCAAAAATCTGTTCGCAATTCCTCTCGGGCAACCCCTCAAGATCATTTTAGTGCTTATATGACATGATTTCGATAAACTGTCTAGGAGAAGTGTTTCAAAATACATGATGTGCAAAATTCATAATGATAATCATAACTCAAATTCTTCTAATATTTACTATAGAGTGTAAATGTAACAGTTGTTTAGATTAATAAAACACACATGCCCACCAAATTTGGTTTATTTTCGTGCATGTATGTGTCAACCACAACAGACAGCTCGGTTGGTGGCGCTATAGAGTCCCTGAGCCACACCCTAGGCCAGAGCTCTGTCTCTGAGTAGCGACTGTAATTTCACATGTAGCTGCCAAATTACAAGAGTTTTGGAGCATGCCAAGTTGGTGAAAAAGGGCCGCACGGGCTAAGAGGAAAAGAGAATAATAAGAAATATAGCCGCAAGCGGCGATGGCGGGCCCGAGCACCTGCGGTGCGGAGACCTGTGACATTTCGGAATCTAACAAAGCAACATGAGGCGTGTTGGTGGGCATGTGCATGAGCAACACACATGGCCACCAAATTTGGTCAATTTTCTTGAATGTATGTGTCAACCACAACAGACAACGCGCTAGGTGGCGCTATAGAGTCCCTAAGCCACACCCTAGGCCAGAGCTGTTTTTCACTAGCGGCAGTAATAACACACAAGCTCATGAAATTTGATTCATTTTTGTGAATGTAAATGTCAACCCAAAACGGCTAACACGCTACGTGGCACTATAGAGTCCCTAAGCCACACCCTCAATAGCGATCGCAATAACACATGTGTCCACCAAATTTGGTTCATTTTCGTGAATGTATGTTTCAACCACAACAGACAACGCACTAGGTGGCGCTATAGAGTCCCTAAGCCACACCCTAGGCCAAAGCTCTGTCTCTGACTAGCGATAGCAATAACACATAAGTCCACCAAATTTGGTTCATTTTCATGAATGTTTGTGTCAACCACAACAGATAACGTACTACTAGGTGGCGCTATAGAGTCCCTAAGCCACACCCTAGGCCAGAGCTCTGTCTCTGACTAGCGATAGCAATAACACATAAGTCCACCAAATTTGGTTCATTTTCGTGAATGTTTGTGTCAACCACAACAGATAACGTGCTACTAGGTGGCGCTATAGAGTCCCTAAGCCACACCTTAGGCCAGAGCTCTGTCTCTGACTAGCGATAGCAAAAACACATAAATCCACCAAATTTGGTTCATTTTCGTGAATGTTTGTGTCAACCACAACAGATAACGTGCTACTAGGTGGCGCTATAGAGTCCCGAAGCCACACCTTAGGCCAGAGCTCTGTCTCTGACTAGCGATAGCAATAACACATAAGTCCACCAAATTTGGTTCATTTTCGTGAATGTTTGTGTCAACCACAACAGATAACGTGCTACTAGGTGGCGCTATAGAGTCCCTAAGCCACACCTTAGGCCAGAGCTCTGTCTCTGACTAGCGATAGCAAAAACACATAAATCCACCAAATTTGGTTCATTTTCGTGAATGTTTGTGTCAACCACAACAGATAACGTGCTACTAGGTGGCGCTATAGAGTCCCTAAGCCACACCTTAGGCCAGAGCTCTGTCTCTGACTAGCGATAGCAAAAACACATAAATCCACCAAATTTGGTTCATTTTCGTGAATGTTTGTGTCAACCACAACAGATAACGTGCTACTAGGTGGCGCTATAGAGTCCCGAAGCCACACCTTAGGCCAGAGCTCTGTCTCTGACTAGCGATAGCAATAACACATAAGTCCACCAAATTTGGTTCATTTTCGTGAATGTTTGTGTCAACCACAACAGATAACGTGCTACTAGGTGGCGCTATAGAGTCCCTAAGCCACACCTTAGGCCAGAGCTCTGTCTCTGACTAGCGATAGCAAAAACACATAAATCCACCAAATTTGGTTCATTTTCGTGAATGTTTGTGTCAACCACAACAGATAACGTGCTACTAGGTGGCGCTATAGAGTCCCGAAGCCACACCTTAGGCCAGAGCTCTGTCCCTGACTAGCAGAAGCAATTCCACATGTAGCTGCCAAATTACATCCAATTTATAACCTATTTTCTGCTTATAACACCAACTTCCTGTTTCGTAATAAGACGCCATAATTCAAACCTTCGCCATTTCGATATGCTTCGAAAATTCAAAAATCTGTTCGCAATTCCTCTCGGGCAAACCCTCAAGATCCTTTTACTGCTCATATGACATGATTTCGATAAACCGTCTAGGATAAGTGTTTCAAAATACATGATGTGCAAAAATCATAATCATAATCATAACTCAAATTTGTTTAAGATTCACTATGTAGTGTAAATGTAAAAGTTGTTTAGATTTATACAACACATCTGCCTACCAAATTTGGTTCATTTTCATGCATGCACATGTCAAGCACAACAGACAGCGCGATAGGTGGTGCTATAGACCCCCTGAGCCACACCCTAGGCCAGGGCTCTGTCTCTCAGTATCAAATGCAATTCTACATATGCCTGCCAAATTACAAGAGTTTTGGAGCATGCCAAGTCGGTGAAACGGCCAAACGGGCTAAGACGAAGAGAGAATAATAATATTGTGTGTGTGTGTGTGTGTGTGAGTGTGTGAGTGAGTGAGTGAGTGAGTGAGTGAGTGACCAGGAGTCCCTAAGCCACACGCTAGGCCAGGGCTCTGTCTCAGACTAGAGGTGGCAACACACAAGGCAAAGACAAATTTTTATGAGGATTAGAACTTGGGTCTTACTCAGTCAGTCCCCAATTCAATCACAAAAATGACTTAACCTGAATAAAATCTTTATACACATGATCTTTTTTTTACCTTTTACTTTGCATCACACTGTCATTCTTGACTCTGTGTGTGTGTGTGTGTGTCTGTGTCTGTGTCTCTGTGTGGAGAGCGGGGGAGGAGAGAGAGACATCCAGCTGGGAGAGAGGGGAAAGTGTGAATAACTGTGGGGGGAAGGAAAGAAACAAGGAGGGGGAGAGTGGGTGAGCCACAGTGAGGGAGCGGCTAGGTAGTTCTGTGTGTAACACGCGCGGGCAGCAAGGAGCGGATAGGAGAGACCATAGTCATATGAAAACCTAAATAACTCACTTCCTGTTAATGTGGTTTACGTCGAAATTGCAGCATAGGTTGATATGATTATCATTATTCATCAACTCGCTTCAAAATATTTTAGCTAAAACTGTGTCCACCACAATCATTAATGCGCTTTTAAAAATCACAAACGACACCAAATTCAAAACTTTGTATATGACTGTCACTACAAACACACTAACTAATACTCCATCAAATTTCATCCAAATTAGTCACTGTTTTCTGCCTATAACACCAACTTTTTGTTCCTTTTATAAGACACCTAGGTTCAAACCTTCGCCATTTCGATATACTTTTGAAATTCAAAAATCTGTTCGCAATTTCTCTTGGGCAACCCCTCAAGATCATTTTACTGCTAAAATGACATGATTTCGACAAACCGTCTAGGAGAAGTGTTTCAAAATACATGATGTGCAAAAATCAGAAAATCTCACATAATTCAAATTCTTTTAATATTTACTATATAGTTTCAATGTAAAAGTTGTTCGGATTAATACAACACACATGCCCACCAAATTTGGTTCATTTTCGTGCATGTGTGTGTCAAACACAACAGACAGCGCGGTAGGTGGCGCTATAGACCCCCTGAGCCACGCCCTAGGCCAGGGCTCTGTCTCTGAGTATCAAATGCAATTCTACATATGCCTGCCAATTTACAAGAGTTTTGGAGCATGCCAAGTTGGTGAAACGGCCAAACGGGCTAAGAGGAAGAGAGAATAATAATAATAATAATAATAATAATCTGAGCAAAAACAATAGGGCCTTGCACCTACGGTGCAGCCACTTTCAGTGGCCGCACCTCGGTGCTCGGGCCCTAATAAGAATAATCTGAGCAAAAACAATAGGGCCTTGCACCTACGGTGCAGCCACTTTCAGTGGCCGCACCTCGGTGCTCGGGCCCTAATAATAAGAAGAATAATCTGAGCAAAAACAATAGGGCCTTGCACCTACGGTGCAGCCACTTTCAGTGGCCGCACCTCGGTGCTCGGGCCCTAATAATAATCCAATAAACAATGAATATATAGAACAATAGCAAATAATCTATACGTCATTAAATCAATAACAATAGTATGGAAAGGCTACAATAGCATATAGCAGTCTATTTGCATTTAGTGATGTAGTTCATGCATCTTTCCAAGACAAAGGCTCTTGGTTTTTAAA
>NC_085017.1:6125435-6170435 GCF_963854185.1 Sardina pilchardus
TGTGTGTGTGTGTGTGTGTGTGCGTGTGTGTGCGTGTGTTTGCGCGCACGCGCGCGCGTGTGTGTGTGTGTGTTGACAGCTTATCATGTGGGTCAGAGACACGTACTAGAGTTATTTAAATTATGCATAGAGGAAAGCATAGACAGACACCACATACACACACACACACACACACATATTTTGTATTTACCTTTCTAGTCATTTACGTAATCTGCAATCATGTCATATCAGATCCTTCATCTTACTTTCTTCCACTCCTTCAGGTTGTATAATTCCTCTCTGTCTTTAAGCATTATAGCTTTAAAGCAACACTAAAGCACTTTTCCTCTGTCGCAGGCATGCTATTTGTTTATCCAGCAAATAACATGTCCACAGACAAGGTAGAGTATGTTGCATGATTTTATGAAAGTATGATGTATTGCAACATCGAAGCAAGTCAAATTTGTAGTTTCTCATGTCTCATGTCATTGATCTACAGATCCGCTACCCAATCTGGTAAAGTTACAGTGATGTTATAGCCGATATATGAGGGCCGCGAATCAAATGCAGAAGTGCCGTTCACCCTGTTACGAGATGATGAACCCCTGATATGATTTTGGAAACATTATTTTAAGCTTGTTTAAAATGTCACCTATCTAATTTCAAATCTAAAGCCAGTCTGATATAAAAAAAAAAAAAAAAAAAAAAAAATAGGCTAGTTCTTCAGACTCCAGACACAAAGAGGTCTGCTGAGAACATCATGAAAACTTGTCCAGGTGCAACCCTGATGTCTCTGTAACCAGTCGTAAACAGACCAGTCTGTTATCTTCGTTTTTAAATAGGCTAGTTCTTCAGACACCTGTCGAAAGACATCCAAACACAAAGAGGTGTTCTTTTGCTACTCTGACGTTATTTTGCACTGGTATGATAAAATCAAATTTTGCAGTACTCAATCTGGTTTGTCCAGATTGTTGCTTCACAGTAGCCTGTACTTTCCCTTTATACACCAACCACTATTCATACTCTCCATTTGACCTAAAAATCCGCTCAAGGTATTCTCCCCTCCGTGACATGTTCAGGTAAAGTATGGATTATTTGTTATAGCTTCACTATGGACTCATCAACAAAAAATAGTGTTATTTGGATCAGTATTGTTATCTAGCTGTGCCAGTCTCTCAAGGAGACATGTTTTGCTAACCTGTGTTAGCTCAGGCTGTTTTTTTTCAGGGAAATTTCATTTTTAGGGAAATAATAAAAATGCCATCTTAACAAGCTTAAGGTGGTTTGCTGTTTGACCAGCTTGTTTGACCACCCTATGATGGTAGACCAGCTAGACCAGCAAAACTCTTGCGAATACATACCCCAGCTGGTTTACCCAGCTTACGATGGTAATTCAGCTGGTTTTGATTGTCGTACCACCTCAAGCTGGTCATTTTAGTTGGTGTTGCTGGTCTACAGTACATTCTAGAGAACCAGCTTGACCATCTTTGTCAAGCTTGACAGGCTGGTCACCAGCATGACCATCTTAAATCAGCTGTATCCCAAACGACAGGTTGGTCACACCAGCACGACCTTCCTCAGATGGTCACTCCAGCATGTCTAGCTAGTGGCCTAACCAGCTACACCAGCGAAGACCAGCAATAGCTGGAAGAAAACCAGCAAAAAACAGCTAAAACCAGCTAAAACCAGCTACCAGCCTTTTTTTCAGCAAGGAAGTCTTTTAAATATCAAGGCTCGTGCAAAGATGAACAGAACTGGGTATAGTTATTTCCACCATAGGCCAGTGCTATTCCAATTACTGTACACAATTCAAAGGGATGTGTCATGCCTACAGCATTGTATGGGCAATGTAAGTTTGAGTGTTACAGATTTTATCTGTAATTTTAAATACTGTATATGTAATGACAATGGCTATTTAACTGAAATGACAATTATATGAACAAACTGAGATCGCAGATCCCTGTCTTTTGGTTGACCTAAATATGTCCCTGTCATTTCCAGGTCTTTGACGCAGCCACTAACAAAATGACTTTGGACATATTTAAATCATGGATTACTGGGATTTTTAAATACTCCACCATGCTAAGCAAGGTCTGGCTATTGGTATATGTGTATCGGGTCCTCGTCTACTTTGTAGTTGCCCAGTATGTGTGGATTGATAAGACCAGGAACTTTGAGTGTGTCAGCACAATACAGGGTTGCACCAGCGTCTGCTATGACCACTACTTCTCCATCTCTCCCAGCCTCTTGTGGGCCCTGCAGCTCATCTTCATCATCTGCCCGTCGCTGCTGGTGGTGGGCCACGTCAAGTGGCGCGAGCAGAAGGACCTCAAGTACATCGTCAAACACAGGGGGGCGCACCTATACACGCACCCGGGGAAGAAGCGTGGAGGGCTGTGGTGGATGTACCTGCTGAGCCTGGTCCTGAGGGCTGGTTTTGATGCGGGCTTCCTCTGCATCCTCCGGTCCCTCTACAGCGGCTACGACATGCCCAAGGTCATCAGGTGTGATCTGACCCCCTGCCAGGGCCACGTCGAGTGCTACGTGACGCGTCCCACCGAGAAGAAAATCTTCACACTGATCATGGTGGTGTCGGCCTGCATCGGCATCGTCATTTGCATCTGCGAGATGGTCTACCTGATCCACAAGAGGATCCGAAAAATCATATTCATTCACAAGAGGCACCGCCAGGACTTTTTCGCTGAGAGCCATGAGCTCGGTGAGATTGCGCCACCCAGAACCTCTCGGTACAGGCAGGTCGACCCGACTTTCTCCAGGCCCCCTTATCGAGGCCCATCCAGAGCTCCGTCCAGAACTTCTGTCCAAAACCCCCACAACCCAACAACCTCCAGTGCCTCTAAAGCCAGGCAGACATATCTATAGGCCATCACACACACACACACACACATACACACACACACACACACACTTCAGAGGGGTTGCAAGGCTCTCATCTTTGGGTGGATGTTTGACTTGTTTGGGAAAGGGTATATATATATAAAAAAGGACATTGTGTTATATGTTACAATTGTGATGTTAAAGAAAGAATGGAAATGGCGAGTTTGAATCTTTTTTTAACCCTTAGATGCATAGGCTACCAATACCTACACTCTTCCATGAGTGGGGTCAAAAATGACCCCAATTAGAATGCATGCGTTTTTTGCTGTAATCTCAAATAATGTCTCTCATTTTGGTTAAAGATGATGATTTTTATTATATATTTGTCTAAAATGTTTTTATTTCATGTTGGACATATTGATGCATCACTTTTTATTAACATTTTATTACAAAGCAGCTTTTAGATAGACAAAAAAGGTAAACATCCTAAAATAATCTCAACATAGGTGAATAGGGTAATTTTTTTAACTTAGAGATATCTTCATGAAACTTTACCAGTTGAATACTCACATAAATAGGAGAAAAAAACGTATTGCAAGTTTTCTGTATTTATGTCTAAATATGCTAATTAGGTCGTGTCTAATTAAATATGCGCTAATTTGCATATATGTTTTGATGCAAAGAATCTGACCATTGGAAAAAGCCAGGTTGAAAATATTTTTTTTGTAGTGTTAATATATCAAATAAAAAAACATTTACAGAGGTGATTATGAATATCTTCTTTTGTTATCCAGTAAATCAGAAGGTACTGCCAATTGGCTTAAAAAAAATGGATTTTTGCCCTATTTTTAGGCATAAAAAGTCATACAAATCAGGCCAAGAACGCTATATCAACAAATCCCTCTGTAAATATCGCTTGGTGAATTCTGCTTCACAATTATAGGAAGAGAGGACATCGAAGGATCAAAAAGCGACGTCCCTATGAACGCTTGGCCGCCACATTATATGATGATACTTAGATTTATGTTGTTGTGTAAAAATAGCCTTCAGGATGGTGAAACTGCTGACATGAGATGTGATAATCAACAGTAAATGTATACCTGACTGTCACAGTTGATAAAAATCAAAAGATCCTAGGGTTAACTTTTGAAATTCCATAGAAAATGCTTGGGGTCATTTTTGACCCCACCTATGCGGATCGGTGGTAGCCTACTGATACAAAACATTAAATTACTTTAAAAATATAACAGTTAGACACAAATCCAAATGGCCTCATGTCAAAGACAACCTATTTGAGGAATACATAGAAGGTTAAATGAAAACAAATTAAAATGAAGAAGATACTGCAAGAAAACAACCTCTGGGGTCATTTTTGACCCCACTTATGCATCTAAGGGTTAAAAAGGAAACATATTGCTTTATTTCTCAAAAGAAAATCATTCAGAATATACAGAGATACTGGTCCTCGGACTTACAGTTTACAATTTCCCTTTGAGTGTTATTCCTTTGATGTCCAAGTTCATGCGTTTGCCAATCGCCATACCCAATACTATAGGGCACCGAAATTCTTTAAAAACATGTCCACGATTGCATTTTTCCAAGGTCAGTTTTTCTAAAGGCTAGAAAGAAGACAGCTGATCAAGAAAAATCTTGAAAGATGGGGGCAGGATCATTCTTCCAAAATAAAAGTATGCATTTCTTTGCAGAATAAGTAATCAAAATGAGAACATAGGTAAAGGTTTACAGGTGTACAGGTGCATATCTAACATGGTACCTTTAGGCGTCTCCAAGTATCATAGCCTATCCAAAATCACCAAATACAAAATAACACACCAATCACTATAGGAGAAAATCGTATCCTCCAATAGATTTCATAACACCTGGAGTCCTTTTCTACAATTCGCAAACAATCCTTCTCTTGATCCCCAATTACACAAATGTCAGCTGGACCGGTGGACCACTGGAGTCCTTCTGCTTTAAGAGTGTTTAGAATTTCTCTTCTCTATTCAAATCCAAGGTCAGTCTGTTGGTTCTTAAATAGTTCTTCAGACACCTGTGGTTCCAAAAGCGTCCAGGCACGAAGAGGTCTGGTGAGAACATCTGCTCTGGTTTGGACCACTCTCGGTTCCCCACTTCCAGTTTCATTCTCTGCAGCGCAGAACAGCCAGATTTATTCCATGTGCTTCTCTGACGTCTCTGAAACCAGTTGAAAAATTTTTTGAGTTGTTTTGACAGGTATTGTGTTATCGTGTTTTTTAGTATTCCACATGGTTTGTCCAGATTTTTTTCCCCTTTTTCAGTAGTCACCAATTCCTAATCAGAATCTTACTTTAAAATCCAGTCAAGGTATTCTCTTCTTCATGTCCAGGTAAGGTTTCAATTTAGCCTCACTATGGACTCAGCAACAAAATTATAGTTACATGTTTATCACTTGGCATTTACAGTATTGTGCAATGTTTCAGATTGTTTAAAAAAAGAGATAGAGATGTGTAATATTACAAGTATGCATTGCTCAAGGAGATGTGTTTTGCTTCAACTTACTTTGTGTGTAAAGTTTTGAACAAAAAGTTGCAGTAAAGGCAGGCAAAAAATACAATAATCCAGAAAAAGCCTCTGTGCCTTAAGCTAGATAGCTCTAAGTTAATAAAAATAAGACTTTTTGATGTGAGTATAGTTTCACGATGTGTTTTACTTAAAGGTAAAAACATTCATGTTTTTGAATGGTCGTGAATCATTCCCTCAGTTTGCCTTGATAGGGGAGAAATACAGATTTAAATGAAACCCATGAATAGGACTTCCTGCTTTCAATCAAGTAAAATGATGATTTTTACATCTAAGCAGGAAGTCAAACATTGAAATCCGTATTTCTCCCATCTTAAGGCGAACTGAGGAAATGATGCACAACCATTCAAGAACATGACTGTTTTTCTAAAGATACAAAGCTTAATGCAAATCGGCAAAGTGTCCCTTTAAACTTTCACGATCGAGGTAAGCGTTTGCTATTTTCCACATGCATGTCTGCTTCGACAAACGTGATTATGTTGAATACATGTATGCTGCTATGACTAATTGCACATAGGAGCACCTTGACAATTGGAATAGGAAATGCAAACGTGGGATTTGTCGGCACAAAACACATCTTTCAGTTAATTTCATTCCTCAAACTGATGTTTTATGAGTTTGTCAAAACTTAGCTTCAGACGATTTAAAGACATGACTCAGCAGTGTTTTGATAATGCAAGTTTGATTGTTAGCGATTTCATCTGCAATTCTAAGTGTACAATTTATGAAATGATGATGTTATGTTAAAACAGAAATGTCAATTATATAAACAAACTGAGATTACCAGTAACCATTATTCAAATGAATGCCCAAAACATCAAATGTCTTCTTGTCTTTCTTTTGACCTAAATATCTCCTTGTCATTTACAGGTCTCTAAGCAACTACTAAATCACTGCAAAGATGTCTTTGAATCAGATCGTATTACTGATTTTTGGAGATAACGCATATTCCACCTACTTTGGACGAGTCTGGCTATTGGTATATGTGTATAGAGTCGTGATCTACTTTATATCTGCCCAGTTTGTGTGGATCGATAATTTTGAGTGCAACACACTCCAGCCAGGCTGTGCCAAGGCCTGCTATGATTCTTCCTTCCCCATCTCCCCCAGCCTGTTATGGGCCCTGCAGCTTGTTTCCATCACCTGTCCCTCTCTGCTGGTACGGTGCTACATGAAGGAACACATACAGAAAAAATGCAAGGACACCAACGGCCACAGGGGGGCGCACCCGAATGAGAGGAAGAAGCAGCGTAACTTGTGGTGCATGAACCTGATCAGCCTGGTTCTGAGTGCCGCTTTGGACGTGGGTTTCCTTCGCATCCGCTATCACATCTACGATGGTTACTACATGCCCAGGCTCGCCAATTGTGCGCTGTCGCCATGTCCGAACGTCGTGGACTGTTACATTTCACATCCCACCGCAAAGACGATCTTCTCACTCTTAATGGTGGTGATGGCGTGCGTCAGCATCGTCTTGTGCTTCTGTGAGATTATCTACCTGATCAGGCAGTACAAGAAGAACCACCAGCATATGGTTTCTGACAGTCATGAGCTCGGCGAGCTGGTACTGCCCAGGACCGACCCGACCGCTTCCAGAGCTCTGTCCAGAACCTCGTCCAGAACCTCAGTCCAAAACACCCACAGCCCGACCATCTCTGAAACCCAACGGACATTTGTATAGGCCATTGCACGCACGCACGTGGCCTTTTGCCAGCCTTAAGGCCAATCCACAAACTTTAGCTTTGTTTGCTTGTGCCACATTGATGGCACAACCAGTGGTGTAGTCTAGTTAGCTGTAGTGGGCATACTGTTATGTACTAGTATTGTGGAGGGTATACTGTGATCAACCCCAAATGTTTGCCTATTTTAAGTGGGTATACTGAGATTGTGATGCTTTTTAAGTGGGTATACTGCATAGTCCCGCATATCACATAGACTACACCACTGAGCACAACATTAACAACAGTATGCATATGTTATACAGTAAGCGGCCTTCACTGCTTTGGATATGGAAGCATGTAATGACATGTTGCTAGCTTGACATTTCTGTTTGCAATTAAAAGATAATATGTGCCTGGTACACATTGCAGGAAACAAACTATTGAAGACTTAGCAATTCCATTCTACTGTACCACTCTTTATATTCTTGTAGCCAATACATTCAAAATCACAATGAGTGCAGCCTGTGTTAAAGAGACCCTATGAACAACTGTCCTGAGTTTACAGTATAACAGTCAGTGGGAACCTGATAGCTGCAACCTCCTGTAGACCTGTAAGAAATCATTAAATTATGTAGCCAAGTTGAACATAGGCAACAATATTCAAGTAGAATTACAGGCTAATGTAAATAAATGTTGTGATTTTTTTTTTTAGAGAGACATTTTAGAGGAAGCAGAGTTTCCCTTGTAGGCCTAGTCTTAGAGCAGGTGCTAAGGGCAGCCACCACTTTAAAGGGATAGTTCGGATTTTAAGACACGAAGTTGTATGGGTTCCCTGTCAGCAACATAGTGCATCAGCACTGACTTACCCCCGACAGCGTCCTGTGAGCCGAGATCCAGCCGGTTTTTGATCGTTTTTGATGCCGGACTATTTTCTTCAGCAAGTTTCTGGGGTCACGAAAGTAAAGTGTTTTTCTTCTCAAAACCATATGCGTTCAACAGAGTGATATATTTGCACCACAAAAACGTTGTCCAGCTGTCAGTAGCGCGCAGTGATAGGAATCGCGAAAAATAAGTAATTGATAACGAGGTTTGAATTTTTCCTGGACAACGTTTTTGTGGTGCAAATATATCACTCTGTTGAACGCATATGGTTTTGAGAAGAAAAACACTTTACTTTCGTGACCCCAGAAACTTGCCGGACTACTTTCTTCAGCATCAAAAACGATCTAAAACCGGCTGGATCTCGGCTCACAGGACGCTGTCGGGGGTAAGTCAGTGCTGATGCACTACGTTGCTGACAGGGAACCCATACAACTTCGTGTCTTAAAATCCGAACTATCCCTTTAATGTATTTCTTTCTTTCTTTCTTCCACTCCTTGTTCTTGTCTTCTCACTACTCTGTCTCTGTAGATTCTAGCTTTAACCCTCCCTTACATGTTAGTCTCCTCTTTAGCAATACACAATGTTTAAATTTAATATAACCTTTATGAAGCCAATTTGATGGTTAACAAACTTGTAGGCGAATTGTTCACCTGGCATAGCCATAGGCTACAGCACAGTTGTAGCGACTAGCATAATGTTCACATAAAGCACAGCTGTAGCGAGTCACTAATGAGGGAACGAGAAATACAACTTCAAGAATAGCAGCCCAAAGACATCTCGCGTGAATTGTGAAACATTACCTTGCCAGTATAGCTATGTGGAGATAGTTATTGTCTAATGTTAATATTTCACCTCTACAACAGAAACATTTGCATTGTTTACAGGGGAACAAGTAACGGCAGAGTGAAATTGAACTATATCACAACTCCAGGGGGTGCTCAACAATCACCAAAAATATGTGAAACTGCATAGTATACCTTTAAGAGCATTTAGAATTTCACTTCTCTATTCAAATCCAAGGTGGATTGGATTTTTGGTTCTTAAATAGTTTTTCAGGGTGCTTTCACACCAACATCGTTTGGTGCGCACCAAACGGTCCATTCGTACCAAAACCTCTTAGTTTGGTTCGTTTTCGTTGGTGTGAAAGCATTAATCGCACTCGGGTGCGCACCAAAACAAGCGGACCGAGACCTCCAAAAAGAGGAGGTCTCGGTCCGCTTGACTCCGCACCAAAAGTAGACCTCTGGTGCGGACCCTCTGGTGAGAACGCGAACTGGGGTCCAAACCATAGACTGTAGGTCAAAATAGTGAGTCAAAATTGGCGCCGATTTCTACCGGAAGATAAACATTGAGAAAAAAATCAATCAGACTAATTTTGGTTCGTTTTCTGGTGTGAAAGCGGACCTCACTGGAGTCTATATGCTACATAATAACAATTTCACTGCCTGAAGCGGACCAAATAATCGAATTAGTGGTGTGAAAGCGCCCTCAGACACCTGTGGTTCCAAAAAAGTCCAGGCACTTGGTGAGAACATCTGCTCTGGCTTGGACCACGCGGTTCCCCACTTCCAGTTTCATTCTCCACAGCACAGAACAGCCAGATTTATTCCATGTGCTTCTCTGACGTCTCTGAAACCAGTTGAAAACATTTTTGAGTTGTTTTGACAGGTATTGTGTTATCGTGTTTTTTAGTATTCCACCTGGTTTGTCCAGATTTCCCCCCTCCTTTTTCAGTAGTCACCAATTCCTAATCAGAATCGTACTTTAAAATCCAGTCAAGGTTTTCTCTTCTTCATTGTCCAGGTAAGGTTTCAATTTAGGCTCACTAAGGACTCAGCAACAAAATTATACTTACGTGTTTATCGGTTGGCATTTACAGTAGTTGTGCAATGTTTCAGATTGTTTAGAAAAAGAGATAGAATGTGTAATATTACAAGTAACTTACTTCAGTTACTTAAGTAAGCATTGCTCAAGGAGATGTTTTACTTCAACTTACTTAGTGTGTAAAGTTTTGAACAAAAAGTTGCAGTCAAGGCAGTTAAAAAAGACAATACTCCAGAAAAAGCAAAGCCTCTGCATCTTAAAGAGCTCTAAGTTAATAAAAAATAAGACTTGTGATGTGGGTATAGTTTCACAATGTGTTTTACTTAAACTTAATTTGTGTGTAAAGTTTTGAACAACAAGGGCCGGGTTTCCCAGATTCGTTAAGAAGGTCATAAGTGCTAAGAACTTCTAGTGCTCTAAGAATATTCTAGGAATGCTCCTAAGAAGATCTTAGCACTGAAGAGCTTCTTAGCGAATCTGGGAAACCCGGCCATGGTCGTTTCGCGATCAGGTAAGCCCTTGATATTTTCCACATGCATGTCTATGTTTCTACAAACGTGATTATGTTGACTATATGTATGCTGCTATGAATGCACATAGCCTACAGTAGGAGCACCTTGACATTTGGAAATGCAAATGTGGGATTTGTCGGCACAAAGTATATCTTTCAGTTCATGTCATTCCTCAAACTGATGTTTCAATGAGTTTGTCAAAACTTAGCCGCACAGGATTTAATGAGATGAATCAACAGTGTTTTGGTCATGCAAGTTTGATTGTTAGCGATTTCATCTGCAATTCTAAGTGTACAGTTTATGAAATTATGATGTTATGTTAAAACAGAAATGTCAATTATATAAACCACTAGTAGCCATTTTTCAAATGAGTGCCTTGATCTCATGAAATGTCTTCTTGTCTTTCTTTTGTCCTAAATATCTCCTTATCATTTACAGGTCTCTAAAGTAAATCGTCGCAATGATGACTTTGAATCAGATCGTATTACTGATTTTTGGAGATAACGCATATTCCACCTACTTTGGACGTGTCTGGCTATTGGTATATGTGTATAGAGTCTTAATCTACTTTATATCTGCCCAGTACGTCTGGATCGATAATTTTGAGTGCAACACACTCCAGCCAGGCTGCACCAAAGTCTGCTATGACTCTGCCTTCCCCATCTCCCCCAGCCTGTTATGGGCCCTACAGCTTGTTGCCATCACCTGTCCCTCTCTGCTGGTACGGTGCTACATGAAGGAACACATACAGAAAAAACGCAGGAACACCAACGGCCACAGGGGGGCGCACTTGAATGAGAAGAAGAAGCAGCGCAGCTTGTGGTGCATGAACCTGATCAGCCTGGGTTCTGAGGGCTGCTTTGGACGTGGGCTTCCTTTACCTCCTCTATCATATCTACGACGGCTACGTCATACCCAGGCTCTTTAGCTGCCAGCTGCCGCCGTGTCCGAACGTCGTGGACTGTTACATTTCACATCCCACCGCAAAGAAGATCTTCTCGCTCTTAATGGTGGTGATGGCGAGCGTCTGCATTGTCTTGTGCTTCTGTGAGATTATCTACCTGATCTACCAGAAGATCATCAGGCTGCACAAGAAGAACCACCAGCAGACATTTGCTGAGAGTCATGAGTTCGGCGAGCTGGTACTGCCCGGGACCGACCCGACCGCTTCCAGAGCTCTCCCAAAACCCCCACATCCCGACTGGCTCTGAAACCCAACGGCCATCTGTATACAGTATGCCACGCATGCAGGCACGTGGCCTTTTGCCAGCCTTAAGGCCAATCCACAAACTTTAGCCTTGTTTGATTGTGCCACATTGATGGCACAATATTAACAACAGTATAAGCATATACTGTAATGTTATAAACAGCCTTCACTGCTTTGGATATGGAAGCATGTAATGACATGTTGCTAGCTTGACATTTCTGTTTGCAATTAAAAGATAATATGTGCCTGCAGCCACTTAGCTATCTGAGTCTAATGCGTTTCAATCAGCATGTCGTGTGCTTCATGTAAATGCAGGAAACAAACTATTGAAGACTTACCAATTCCATTCTACCACTGTTTATATTCAAATTCACAGTTAGTGCAGCCTGTTAACCCCTTCAGACCTGTTTTTTTTCTGTTGAGCAAAAAAAAAATCTGGCTGATTGTTACTCCTCTCTAGTGTAGAAACAGAGTTGTTTTGTGCTCAATTATGCATTTTTCAGATTTTGTAATGTCCATTAGGCTACAATGGACAACTCGACTGAACAGGTGTAAAATGACACGAGAACAAGTTGAAAACTATGGAGCCCGAGAGAGCTCACGGCAATATATTTTGGGGAAGGACGAAAACGTGCGCTCACTTTGCAAAATCGAGCTCTCATTTTATTAAATCGTGCACTCGTTTAAGTAGCGCGTGCTCTCGTTTCATTACATCATGCGCCCGTTTTCCTTAAACGTGCACTCACAGTACTACATCGTGGTCTCGCTAATCTAAAATGTGCACTCGTTTTAGTTTTTCTTAAAATGGGCGCACGATTAGATAAAAACGTGAGCATGATTTGTATAAAACGTGCATTCGTTTTCATTAAATCATGCCCTCGTTTTATAAAATCGAGCCCATGAATTACAAAATTGTGCTCTCATTTTATTAAATCGAGCTCTCAATTAAAGCAAATCGAGAGCTCGTTCTTTAAAAAGCGTGCCCATGATTTATGTGTGTAAGTTAGAACATGGTGAGCACTATCCAATTTGCTGTTACAGTTGTGACAAGTAGGCCTTGGGGCAGTTTGAGGCATTGTGAAAGACATGGATCTAGGGTTTACCATGGGTTATGTCACACAAAGAAATACTGGCAACTTTAGTAACTCAGCATGGTTGTAAGTGCAAGTAGAACGTCTTGCGGGTGAGAGAAGAGCTGTGCGCATCATTCTTAGTGAACTCGACCCTGAAGGATCCCAGTGCCGCCGCCGGCGACGCCCGAGAAGAAGACAGGCTACTTCTCGGACCCAGTTTCGTATGGCACATAGACTCATACGATACATTGAGCCCATATGGAATCTGCTAACGGGTGCATAGACGGTCAAAATGATGTGGCTCAGAGCTGCATTTACAAATAGTGACCCTCGTGTAATTGGTGGCTACTATGCAGAGGCCATGGAGAGGTTTGGTGGCTAACCGACACTGATGCGCACGGACATGGGGGCAGAGAATGTGGTTCTTCGCGATAGGCAAGTGTAGGCTATGTAGGGATATTTGCCATCCCTGCACAGCAGCACTTGCGTTTTACTTAGGTAACACAGTGAACAACTTTACTGACTGCTAGCTTAGCAAAAGAGAAACACACTCGGACAACATCTTCTCTGTTGGCTGTCTTTCTTCACTGCTTGCAACTAACTCAGCCGTTTATTCAAAAACACATATAAAGCATGGTAGTGGTGCGCGTGCACCTGCATTGGCACTGACGTCATCACGTCATACACATTGATTGGATGCTGATTAACATGGCTTTGCCCATATAACAAAATATGCTTAACACTCCCACTCAAAGACATGTTTACAGCTCTCTCTCTCTGTAAAGTGGAAAACAAAAAACAAAATACAAAAACTCTTTTGTACTGTACTCACAGTAAAAACTCAAAACTAAAATATTTCACATACTGGCAGTTCTGAAAAACTTTAACAAAAGAAAAATACATTCTTCATTTCTTCATTACAATAATTTCAGCTGCCAGCTTCTATTACTCTCCAAACAAGTAACCCATGAATTTCTCAAATTTGACCTTTGACACTGGTTTAGTAAGCACATCAGCTACCATGTCTGCAGTAGGACAATAAACAACATTAATTTTCCCCTCTGTGTGTGCAGAACGTACAAAGTGATATTTTATATCCACATGCTTGCTTCTCTGCCTGCATACTGGGTTCTTAGATAACGCTATCGCCCCCTGGTTATCCTCATAGATTTTGACTGGTAAATGCTGATTATTACTATCCATTCCTTTCAGTAATTGAACAAGGTACATGCTCTCCTGAGTAGCGGCTGCTAGAGCCATGTACTCTGCTTCACAGCTAGATAGAGCCACTGTTGGCTGCTTCCTGCTCTTCCATGAGATTACTGCACTCGTTTCAGTTAAGCTGAAACAATATCCAGTGGTGCTCCTCCTGTCATTTTTGTCAGCTGCCCAATCAGCGTCACTATACGCCTCAAGCTGTAGGTTTTTCTCACATTTCCTGTAGTGTAATTCCTGATTCATAGTACCCTTTAAATATCTCAGTAAATGTTTCGCAGCAGTCCAATGCTGTTGCTTTGGTTCTGCCAGGTGTTGTGATAGTTTACTAACTATCCAACTCAAGTCGGGCCTAGTACAGGTCATGATGTATATCAAGCTACCCACTATCTCTCTGTAACCTGTGGAATCAATTACATCACCATCATTGTCAAAATGTAATTTCTGTTCAGATGGGGTGGGTCTCGGCTTGCATTCAGACTAGTGGTGGGCCGTTATCGGCGTTAACGTGCTGCGTTATCGTGCAACTCTTATCGGGCGATAAAATAAATATCGGCGTTAATCTATTCTCAAAGTTGGGCTGGGAGCTGGGTCTATACCACGCAAGCTATGATCACTTTCACCTTGATATCTTAGCGCGAACGCCAATGTTTAAGAGTGCGCCTGAAAAAAGTCTAGGTCGCACTGGTGCACCTGACGCTGCTCGGGTGCTTTCTTTCACAAGTTGTCATTGTAGACTATGCGTGCAACTTTACCAAACAGTAACCAATGATACATCCTCCCAACATGGACGATAAGCTCAGACCCCTCCCGAATGGCACCTGATCGCTCATTCCTAATAGAAGTAACCCCCCTCTCCTTGGCCCACTTTCTCTCCCTCTCCCTCACTCTCCCGTGCGCGCTCAATGGACACTCGCGAGTCGCGACCCGCCCCTCGACATGCACATTTAATCCAAATAAAACATTCACTATCGTGAAAGAAATGATGCATATAGAAGACGTTAGCTAAATTAATATAAATTCCGGTTAGCATCATTGCTGCAACTCTTACATTCAAGTCACTCTTGCATGAGTTGGATGATAATCTCAATACCAATGTTTTCCAACTCCAAAACTCGAAAGGAGAAAAAGTATTAGCCCACATTGAAACTTACAGTAAACACACGTGGGGAAACTGAGCAGTCCAACTAGTAAACTATGATAAACTAGCCAACTATGCTAGGCTTTGTTTACATTTTGAGGTTTCAAGCAGACAGCTGAATTAAAGAGGCAGAGTTGTAGATATAGTAGGCTGCAATATGCATAAAGTGTGCCGTCATGAATATCAGACATTTCAGTATGTAGAATAGGCTTATATAAATAATTTTGTAAAGAAAAAAATCTTTTATTGTGTTTCAAGCTTTTTCTAGACTTTGTGTTGTTAAAAAATCATTATATGAAAGGACGGCAATAAAAAGGGGACCTTTTAGCGTTAAAGGCGATGCAATGAAAAATGTGGGTGCACCTAAATTTTGCGCTGGTGCACCTAAAATTAATCTAGATTAATCTAGATTAATTTCAAGATTACAGTGAGATTAATCTAGATTAACAAAATTAATCTATGCCCACCTCTAATTCAGACATTCCAAATCTGGCTAACATTTTCTCAATGTGTCTCCTCTGTGTCATTTTGATTTCTCCATCTGTGTAGGTAAAATCAATACCTAGGAAGTGTTTAAGTGGACCCATATCCTTCATCTTAAACCTTCTCTCCAGCATTTCTTTCACATCTCTGAGTATTGTGTTGTCACTGGCTGCTATGATTAAATCATCAACCCACACTAACAGTATGACTTTCCCGTTCCCAGATTCCCTGGTGTAGACACAATGGTCAGCATCATTCTGTACAAAACCATTTCCCGTTAGGTGATCATGCAGCAACTTATTCCAGTTGCGACCGGACTGTTTTAACCCATACAAAGACTTGTTGAGTTTACACACAAGATGTTCACCTGTTTTTGACTTGACCTCAAAACCTTCGGGTTGCTCCATATATACCTCACAGTCCATGGGAGCATGCAAGTAGGCAGTCTTTACATCCATTTGGTGAAGGATAAAATCCTCCTGCACGGCTACCTGCATCAATGCTCGGACAGAGGTCATATTGGCAGTGGGTGAAAAAGTCTCTTTGTAGTCAATCCCTTCCACCTGACCGTACCCCTTTGCCACATATCTGGCTTTACAAGTCTCAGATCCATCTGGGCCTTCTTTCACTGCATATACCCAGCGGCCTCCCACTGCTTGTTTACCCCGTGGCAGTGGTGTCAAAGTGAAAGTTTCATTCTCAGTTAAGGATTGCATCTCTTCTTTCATCGCATCACCCCACAACTTTGATTTTCCTGAATTAATTGCCTCACTAAATGTTTTAGGTACACCATAGGTCACTCTGTAGAAATAATCCACATTTTCTGTTTCATCATCACACTCTGCTTTACATTGGTACTCTTTCAGATATTCAGGGGCCTTTCTCTCCCTCATTCTCACAGGATACCTCTGTTCTATCTGCTCTTTCTCTGTACCATCTGTCTGAGTTGGGCCTGCCTCAGTGGTCTCCTCACTAGGCTCTCTAGTCTCCTCAGACTGTCCCTGATCTTTGCTCACTACCTGTGGTGTTGCATCTCCATAGCTCTCTGTATCATCCTCTATGTCATAACTGGTCTGCGTCTGGCTATCTGCGCTGCCTTTAGTGATCATTTTCACTAGCCTATGTTTTAGGACTTTTCCTGTCTCCGGGTAGTAGATGTTGTAAGCTGGGCTATACTTATCGTAGCCGACAAAGATCCCTTTGTCACACCTAGTATCCAGCTTCTTTTTGTCCTGCTTATACGTATAGCATTCAGATCCGAATATCTTCATATTAGACAGGTTTGGTGTTTTCCCTGTGAAAACATAGTAAGGTGTCTGCTCTAGACGCTTACTGTAACACCTGTTGCGAATCTGAGCTGCTGTTTGCACTGCGTATGTCCACAATTGCTTTGGGAGGTTACTCTCCAATAGCATACATCGTGCCATCTCGAATAAGGTTCTCCATCCTCTTTCGGCCGTCCCATTCTGATGGGGTGAGTAGGGTGCACTTGTCTCATGCCTTATCCCATTACTCCTAAGTAAGGACTGAAACTCCTGTCCGGTAAATTCTGTACCGTTGTCACTCCTTATACACTTAATCTTTCCATAGGGAGCTACATCTGCTATGAATTTCTCTGTAGCTTGCGCTGTATAGCTTTTTGCCTTCAGAAAGTAGGGAAAAATCATTCCGCTGTAATCATCAGTAAATGCTATTGCATACCTGTATCCATCTTTATCTGCTGGCTCTATAGGGCCGCACAAGTCTGTGTGCACTAGCTCAAGTATGGCTGTAGCCTTTGCATCTGCCTGTCTGTTTCGGCTTTGTGTGAATTTGCCCTGTGTACATATTTCACAATTTTGGTTTGACTTATCATTTTTGCCCTTAATAGACATCCCTTCAACAACATTTTCCAACTTTGCAATGTCATCAAAATTGCAATGACCTAGTATTTTGTGCCACGTTTGCATATCATGACAACCATACACTTCATCAACATTTTCACTCTCGACTGTGCTAAGGTAATACAGCCTACCATACACATCCATTTTGAATTTTGTACCGTCCCTGTTGACCAGCCAGTCATCGCCATCTTTAAATCGGACCTCTGCGCCGTTGCCTGTCGCTGCCTTGACAGAAAAGATGTTCTGCGGGAACGATGGAATGTAGAGGGCCTGCTTGAGTCTCGTTCTCACGCGTCGCCCCTCGCTGTCCAGCAAGTAGACCTCGGCGTCTCCCCTCATCTTCGCCATTCCGCTCACCTTGCTTCCGTCGGCCAGCTCGATCATGTGGTCCTCCGGTCTGAAGCTCTTGTCCACCGTTTTGAACTTGGTGGCGTCGTTGATCATGTGCGATGTGGCCCCGCAGTCAACCATGAGCCCTCTCTTGTTTTCACCTTGCACTTGACAGTCACTCAACCTGAAGCAAAATGACGACTGTGCATCTGTCGGTTCATCCGCTTTCTTGAGTTGGTCACGACCTCGGCCGCGTCCACGACTGCGCCCTCTTCCTCTCTGTGGTGTGTCCCAAGCTCGATCCTCTCTCCTCTGTTGTGCGTCGTTGGGACATGCTCGGGCCATGTGCCCTCGCTTGCCGCACGCGTAGCACTCCACCTCGGCCATGTCCACCTTCTTTCCACGAACTCTACCGCGCGCTTTGGTTGCCCCACTTGTTCTCATCACGTTGTCCTCGGTCACGTCTCCTCTTCCATATTTCTCAGTACTTTCATAGCTGCGCAGTTTACTTTTAAACTCGCCAAAAATCATGGCTTCATCTGCCTGTGTCACGTGCACAACGAATGGTTTGTAGGACTCCGGTAGCCCTTTCACCACCATAGCAATCATAAGTCCATCACTAATTCGTTCGTCTGCTCGTGTTAATGACGTGAAAATAGTCTCTGCTCGAATTATATATTCGGTAATTGTCTCGTCGCTAGCTTTGCAGAGTGAGGACAGTTCACAATACAGACTCACGACTCGTGGCTTGTCTTTGCCAACGTAATGCCTTCGAAGAATCTCCAACGCTTTCCTTCCGTCTCGTTCGGCTTCTCTCATAACCAACGATAAACTTTTGTTGTCCAATACTAGCACAAGTTCCGCATAAGCCTCACCATTCTTTGCCTCGTCTTCGGCGAGAGCTGCTTCGTCCTCATCGTCGATTTCAGGCGTCTCTGTGATGGTCTCCCTGAGACTACGGAGCTCCATGTGCGCGAGGAACCTTGTTTCCCAAAGTTCATAACTTTTCTCTTCGCCGTCGAATAAAAGTCTGCTCCATCTGTGACCCAAGTGACTGGGCCCATAACCTGTAGGGATATTTGCCATCCCTGCACAGCAGCACTTGCGTTTTACTTAGGTAACACAGTGAACAACTTTACTGACTGCTAGCTTAGCAAAAGAGAAACACACTCGGACAACATCTTCTCTGTTGGCTGTCTTTCTTCACTGCTTGCAACTAACTCAGCCGTTTATTCAAAAACACATATAAAGCATGGTAGTGGTGCGCGTGCACCTGCATTGGCACTGACGTCATCACGTCATACACATTGATTGGATGCTGATTAACATGGCTTTGCCCATATAACAAAATATGCTTAACGGGCTACTTAATGCAAAATGATGAAGATGCAGAGCGGGCCAATCAAACTATTTGACCGGGAGAAGTAGTGCAAATCAAAGAATAGAGAGTTGGTGGAATGTGATGAGGAAAGAGGACATTAAGCACTACATCCAGATGTTTGGCGAACTTAAAGACGAGGGTTTATTCGCCGGTGACTTTCTAGACAAGGCACTCATCCAGCTGTGTTTCAGAGCGTTCGCATTCAGCGCATACAAAAACTCACTATTAGCGCTGTCTTAGTACATCTGGCCCATAGACTCATACGATAAATTGAGCCCATATGGAATCTACTCAAACGGGTGCATAGATGGCTTCAGCAGGGAAATTATGTGGCTCAGAGCTGCATTTACAAATAGTGACCCTCGTGTTAGGAGCTACAGAGGCCATAGAGAAGATTGGTTACCCGACACCGATGCGCAAGGACATGGGGACAGAGTTCTTCGCGATATGCAAGGGCACTTAGGTCAAAATGATGAAGATATGATATGAAGAAATTATAACTCATGTTCTGAAACACAGCTGGATGAGTGCCTTGTCTAGGAAGTCACCAGCGAATAAACCCTCGTTTTTAAGTTCGCCAAACATCTGGATGTATGTCCTCTCTCCTCATCACACCCCACCAACTCTCTATTCTTTGATTTGCACTACTTCTCCCGTCAAACAGCTTGATCGGCCCGCTCTGCTATCTTCATCATTTTGCATTAAGTACACTTGCATATCGCGAAGAACCACATTCTCTGTCCCCGTGTCCGTGCGCGTCAGTGTCGGGTAGCCACCAACTATAACACGAGGGTCACTATTTGTAAGTGCAGCTCTGAGCCACATCATTTTCCTGCTGAAGCCGTCTATGCACCCGTTAGCAGATTTCATATGGGCTCAATGTATCGTATGAGTCTATGTGCCATACGAAACTGGGTCCGAGAAGTAGCCTGTCTTCTTCTCAGGCGTCGCCAGCGGCGACACTAGAATCCTTAAGGGTCGTGTTCACTAAGAATGATGCGCACAGCTCTCTTCTCACCCGCAAGCCATTCTCTAGACATTTTTGTGCATCCAATGATACCTATGAAACTTCCCGGGACCTTGGAGTTGGCCCAAAATAAAAATCAATAACGGGACCTAAGTCATCATAGCCACGGCAGCGAAGACCGCTTGTTCGCAACACTTACAACCATGCTGAGTTACTAAAGTTGCCAGTAGGCTATTGCTTTGTGTGACATACTGTACATAACCCATGGTAAACCCTTAGTAGATCTATGTCTTGACTCTTTCACAATGCCTCAAACTGACCCAAGGCCTAGTTGTCACAACTGCAACAGCAAATTGGATAGTGCTCATCATGTTCTAACTTATGCACGTTATAAGCTATAAATCATGGGCACGTTTTTTTAAAGAACGAGCTCTCGATTTGTTTTAATTGAGAGCTCGATTTTGTAATTCGAGGGCTCGATTTTATAAAACGAGGGCATGATTTAATGAAAACGAATGCACGATTTATACAAATCATGCTCACGTTTTTATCTAATCGTGCGCCCATTTTAAGAAAAACTAAAACGAGTGCACATTTTAGATTAACGAGACCACGATGTAGTACTGTGAGCGCACGTTTAAGGAAAACGGGCGCATGACGTAATGAAACGAGAGCACGCTCTACTTAAACGAGTGCACGATTTAATAAAATGAGAGCTCGATTTTGCAAAGTGAGCGCACGTTTTCCTCCTTCCCCAAAATATATTGCCGTGAGCCCTCTCGGGCTCCGTAGAAAACAGTAGGCAGCAATATTAATGTAGAATTACAGGTTGATGTAAATAAAATTGTTGATATTTGTAATTTTTTTATTTACAACTTTTCTAGAGATATGTTATAGAGGAAGTGAAGTTTCCCTTGTAGTCTTAAAGCAGCTGCTAAGGACAGCCACCACTTGTCTTTCTTTCTTTCTTTCTTTCTCTTTCTTTCTTTTTTTCTTCCACTCCTTGTTCTTGTCTTCTCATTGCTCTCTCTGTAGATTCTAGCTTTAACCCTCCCTTATGTGTTAGTCTCCTATAACCTTTATGAAGCCAATTTGATGGTTCACAAACTAGTAGGAGAATTGTTCACCTAGCATAGCCATACAGAACAGCTGTAGCGAGTAGCATAACGTTCACCTAGCATAGCCATACAGCACAGCTGTAGCGAGTCACTAATGAGGGAACCAGAAATGCAACTTCAAGAGTAGCAGCCCAAAGACATCTCGCGAGAATTGGGAGACATTGCCAGCAGATATAGCTATGTGGAGATGTTAGTTTTTGTCTGATGTTAATCTTTCACCTGTACAACAAAAACATTTGCATTGTTTACAGGGGAACAAGTAACAGCGGCAGAGCAAAATGTAACTATCACAACTAGAGGGTGTTCAACAATCACCAAAAATATGTGAAACTGCATAGTAACCTTTAAGAGCATTTATAATTTCACTTCTCTATTCAAATCCAAGGTCAGACAGTTCTTCAGACACCTTTGGTTCCAAAAACATCCAGACACAAGAGTGAGAACATCTGCTCTGGCTTGGACCTCTCTCTGTTTTTATTCCATGATTCCAGATTATTCCAGATTATTCCAGATTTATTCCATGTGCTTCTCTGAAGTCTCTAAAACCAGTTGAAAACAATTTTGAGTTGTTTTGACAGGTATCGTGTCATCATGTTTTTTTAAGAATTCCATCTGGTTTGTCCAGATTTTTGCTCCACAGTAGTTTCCCTTTCAATAGCCACCAACTAATCAGAATCTTACTTTAAAATCCAGTCAAGTCTTTGTCTTCTCCATGTCCAGGTACGGTATCGATGTTTCAAGCCTCATTATGGACTTAACAACAAAATGATTGTTGCATGTTTATCAGTTATCATTTAGCTGTGCAATGTTTCAGATTGTTTAGATAAATAGATAGAATGTGTAATGTCACAGGTATGTTTCGCTTTCGCTAAGTTTTGAACAAAAGTTTGTGGTCAAGGCAAAAATACAGTAATCCAGATGTAAAACAGCCTCTGTGTATAAGATAGAGAGATAAAAGTTCATAGTCAAAATAAGACTTTGTGATGTAGGTTCACGATCAAGGTAAGCGCTTAATATTTTCCACATGTATGTCTATGTTCCTCCAGCCATGATTATGTTAGAGATGTGTATGTTGTTATTAATGATTACACACTGGAGTACCTTAACAAATTGAAAAGCACATGCAAAAATGGCATTTGTCGCCACAAAACACATCTTTCAAATTGATGTAGACACTGATGATACTTCAACCAATGTTTCATGTTGTGTCGAGCCTTCTTAGTGTTTTAAAAGAAGCGGCTTTGAGATAATCATGTATCATAGTAGTGGCCCTGCCATTCCCATTCAAGACACAGCTTGACACAAAAATGACAACATGGACAAGCTTAAAAGTGACACTTTTTACATAATTGTGTTTTTAAACTAAAGTTTGACTCGGATTCATTTACAAAAACACCCTAGGATGCATTTTGGTGAGTTATCCTTCAATATCGGAACTGTTGTCCATAGCCTATGCCATGAAAAATGCTTTCTTCAAAAAATGCAGAATTCACTGCATGTCCTCGGAACCTATCACAAGGATCCCTGTTTGTCAGAACTTAGCTGTACATGATTTCAAGAGATGATTCAGCAGTGTTTTGGTAATGTTGTAAGTTGTATGTTTTATTGTTAGAGATTTCATCAGTAATTCTACATACAGTAATCATCACATTTAATCACATACATGTACACGTCACCATACCTAGATTGGCATGCTTTTTATTTCAGTAAGCCTAATAGCTGATTTGATTTGCATTGAGAGATGATCTTATGGACAGTACCCCATACCAATCATAAGGTATGGTGAAGGGAACAGTATGTGATGATGGGCTATTTTAATTCCAAAGGCCAAGGGAAATGTATCATGCCTGCCTCTATGGGAATTTAGGGGTATGCTCCCTGTATTTGAAGAACATTTATTTATTTACGATACATTGTTGTCCTTAAACTAAAGGTTGGATTTTTTCCTTGTTTTTTATTATTATTATTATTATTATTATTATTATTACTAAGGCATTACGTTCAATGTCTGTTTTTTGTCAACTTTGACATGTGTATGGACTGGGTATGTAAACTTATGAGCGTAACTGTAAATGTCCTCCTGTCTGTATTTTGACCTAAATATCTCCCTGTCATTTTCAGGTCTCTAAATCATCTCAAAGATGACTTTGAATCAGCTCATATTACTGATTTTTGGAGTTAACGCTTATTCCACCTACTTTGGCCGAGTCTGGCTATTGATATATGTGTATAGAGTTGTGATCTACATTATATCTGCCCAGTACGTGTGGATCGGTTATTTTGAGTGCAACACTGCCCAGCCAGGTTGTGGCAAAGTCTGCTATGATCACCACTTCCCCATCTCCCCCAGCCTGTTATGGGCCCTGCAGCTTGTTGCCATCACCTGTCCCTCTCTGCTGGTACGGTGCTACATGAAGGAACGCATACAGAAAAAACGAAGGAACACCAACAGCCACAGGGGGGCGCACCCGAATGAGAAGAAGAAGCAGCACAGCTTGTGGTGCATGAACCTGATCAGCCTGGTTCTGAGGGCTGCTTTGGACGTGGGCTTCCTTTACCTCCTCTATCACATCTACGATGGCTACGTCATACCCAGGCTCGCCAAGTGTGCGCTGTGGCCATGTCCAAACGTCGTGGACTGTTACATTTCACATCCCACTGCAAAGACGATCTTCTCACTCTTAATGGTGGTGATGGCGTGCGTCTGCATTGTCTTGTGCTTCTGTGAGATTATCTACCTGATCAGTCTGAAGATCATCAGGTGGAACAAGAAGGAAAACCAGCAGACGTATGCTGACAGTCATGAGCTCGGCGAGCTGGTACTGCCCAGGACCGACCCGACCGCTTCCAAAGCCCTGTCCAGAACCTCGTCCAGAACCTCGGTCCAAAACCCCCACAGCCCGACCATCTCTGAAACAAAACAGCCATTTGTATAGGCCACACACACACACACACACACACACACACACACACACACACACTGTAGTGGTTAAGGAGCTGGGCTAGTGTGCAGTAGCCTGAAAGTTGTCGGTTCAACTTAACTGTCGAGGCCCAATTGCAAACCTACCACCGCATATGTATGTATAACACTGTTTTAGTAAATATGATACATGTTAAATTGTTGTAACAATAACATTGCAACTTGTAAATGATTACACAAACAGCTTAAGTAAAATACAAGCTAATTAATTCACAGCTAATTTCTTAAGAGATACTGCTATGTAGGTAGCTTAGCTTGATGTATTCATAAATGGTGTATTATTAGTTTAAAGGGACATTGTGTAAGATTTCCTATTGTTTGTTACCAAAATCAACATTTCCCATTCATAAATGTGGCCTCATTCATGTTTAATTGCCACTACCACCAATTAGAAGCATTCCTATTAGCTCAGAAGTCCTCATTTAAATATTCATACTTTGGGTCGACCCTGCATTTACATGCGCCATTTTAAAATACTGGTGGCCAGCTAGGGACATACTGTATGCGATATACAGCTCCGTTTTTGACGTCTGAATACAGAGACCATACCTCGGATCCATCCGCTGAATTTCCTACATTCAGCAATGTAAGTTATGAACCAATTTTCTATAAGCCATATGTCTATCTAACATTCCAACACTGAAATTGTGTTTTTCCAACAAAACAAATAAAATAACTTTGTTTGTGATTGGTCACTGTCTCAGCAATGCCCTTTGGTTTAGTGCACAGCCACGTAAAAGGCTTTCTAGACCCACAGACAGTTGATCTGTGATCTGTCCCTTGTTTATGTGAGTGGTTTGTGTTGTATGTTGTGTTATGCTCTTCACCTCTGCAAATGAATTGTCCCATTGGGTTGAAGTTGAAGTTGAAAGTAAAGCTTTTGATTAAATGACTAATTCGGAACCAGCTTTGATAACCTCATGATAGGCCTATAGTTAAAGTGTAACTTCACCCCATAACTCCACCCACTTCACATTTCTGAAAAAGGCTTTCAAAATGGGCAGGACGTTCTGAAATTTGGAAGGTAGTGCAGCACTGCTGCAGCCAATCAGCCATGGTGATTTCGTGTCAATCTGGGAATGAGTGCTTGCTTATCACCAGGGGGTCAGGATTTGACTGATTAGCTTCGCCGATTAGCAAAGCACTTCCTCATCGCCATTTTCCAGAAATACATCATGTCCGGTGCCGTTTTACCTGCTTTTTACTCATGCTGATTGGTGGCTGTTCCACTCTCAGCTCATGCACGAGCTTAGTGTGGGCACGAGCTCTCCTTCTGTACCTTACGTCAATCGGTAACCTGGCACTTAATTGGCTAAGTAAAACGGCACTGGAAACAAGCCCCTTGAAACGCCATGTTGAAGCCTGAAAAAATCGTTCAATTTTGGCACTTTTCACTAGCCTAGCATTCCCATTGAAATGAATGGGGGCGGGACTTGTTCACTTTCTCCAGTTCTTATAATACCTCCATGCTTATCACAGGTAGGCTAATCAGGGCAGCAGGTGTTGGGGCGTTTCATTCCTAATTTGTAACGACCCGGTGACGTAGTCTCGGTAGAAAAGTGCAGGACTACGTCAGCATTCCAATAGCATTTTGGACCAAAATGCCATGGCATGTTTCAACATGTAGAGGGCGCGGAGAGCTATATCTCCAATACAAAATCATACGAAATGTTACTTTTCTCGGGAAACACGATTTTTGTCAATATTAAACCTGGTAAAAGTGTAGTTCACCACTTATGAGTATTTTCAATCAATCAACAGCTCAAAAAACATATTTTAGGGTACAGTTACACTTTAACCTTGCATTCAGTTGCAATATCTGTTAAATTAGGTAAAATTATGCAGGCCTGGAGTGGTTAATCGGAGCTTCGGGAGGATTCCGTGAAAGGGATATTCCAATATTTGGGGAATTACACTCGTTTTCCACATTCACTTGAGTTAAACAATTGATTTTTACCTTAGTCCAGTACATCGAGCCGTTCTCCGAGTCTGGCGATACCAGTTTTAGCTCCAGCCTAGCATAGATCTCTTAATCTGATTAGACCGTTAGCATCTTGCCTGCTACCATCATGTCTAAGATTCGCAGTCATTTTCCTATTTAATACCTGTCTCCTCTCAAGTTAGAAAGTGTAATAAGACCAACGGAAAATGAAACATGGCGATTTTCTGGGCTGATTTGACATGAAACTATACTCTCATTCCAGTGTGATAATCAAGGAAAACCATGGGGGCACAGCAGTACAATGATATCATGCAGCACTTGAAAATAGTCCCTGTAGGCTAACTTTCAGCAACAATGTTGAGCTGCAGCAGAGGTGACTGCATATTACGCCTGAATGAGAGTAAAAAATATTGATATATGAATATTTTAAGTATCTATTTCAAGACTTACAATATCAGTTACAGTAATCAACCAACAATGAAATCAATGAAACAAATAAAATCTGTTGACAAATGAAAACTTAGATGTATACTAGATGCATAGCGGTACACAATATGACTGCCACTCAGTTCTGCACATCATCTTCACAAAAATAAATGACGCGTGTCAACTTTGCTGTTCTCCTGTTTGTACAATTTATATGCATATACAGTACTGTATCTCGTACTCCTGCATCTGATGTGTATATAAATGATTGTGCGGATATGTGAGTTTACTTTTGTGTGTGTGTGTGTGTGTGTGCAGGGCTGGAGTGGGGCCTCTTTTCAGCCCGGGAATTTCAGGCTCAATACCGGCCCACTTTTTCCATGGTAGTGGAAATTGGATCAATTAAGCAACAGTTCAGCTCTTACTGTCCTGTATTTTTTCCATTCAATACCAATAATGTAGGTTAAATAATAATCTGAGAAGTTAACATATTGCACTATCCCACGGTTGATAAATTAACAAAAGCAGAAATAAATGAATAAAGCATTTCAAACTTATTCCACTCTTCAACATAAAGGCATATTGAACTAATGTTTACAGTTCAAATCACAGTAGGCTTCAAAGTTACACTGTGAATGGCAACGGCATCTATAGGAGCGGACATCCAGGTGACCGATGGACGTAAAATGTATCCAAACTCACATTCTCTGTTTAGCCTAATTGCTCACAGATCACACATAATTCACAGATATCGTGGAAGAGCTGGACTTGAGCTTTCAAAAGATATTAGCTGTGCTGTGAGAAACTTAACGAAACCTAACGAAAATTAACGTTGCTTACATTCAGTTTAATCATAGGCTATTTCCACTGTGCACACAGAGCTTCATCCACCTCCACACCCATTACTCTCGGTGGTAGCCTATATCTCCCAAACTCCAGTCAACATATAGCTAACCATATATCAAAATAAACAGCAGACCTTATCGGACCCAAGGATATCAAGCATTCCTCTGTACAATACGCTGATCCCGAGTAATCCGGTTTTGAAATTGCAGCATAACATGTTATCTAACTTCGGGCTAAATTATTATATTAAGCTTCCATTCTAATAGCAGCTCAAAATAATGAACTTGCTTTCTAAATCAAATAATCAAAAGAGCTGCTTTGGTCCGCAACTGGTTTAGAGATCACCCACTCTTCACTGTACTCAACCTCCTCTCATACTCTCCATTCTATTCACTACGGCTACGCGCACGCATGCATGAACGCACACACACACACACACACACATAAATATACTCTCTCTCTCATGCACACACACACACAGACAAGCACAGACACACACATGAGCACACGCACATACAGTACTTGATGACACAGCTATCCTGATTGTTTTCTAAGAAACAACAGGGTCTCAACTTTCCAATGAAGTCATTGATTATAGGCCAAAGTATGTAGGCCCTCTTAAGTACATGATGTGCAATGCCGGGCAAAAAAAAACAAAAAAAACAATTGGAGCTGGGTTTTTTTTTTCTTTTTTTGCTCAACAGAAAATAAATCAGGTCTGAAGAACAATTCAGAGTTCAGAGAGAAGTCACCAGAGGGAGGAACACAAATCTTGGCAGGATGCGATGGGTCAAGGCCTGGGTGTAGCTTGTCCCGCTGGACAAGTATAAAAAGGGCCCCTTCACTGGAGCTCTGATGTGCTCTCTCAACGTTCCCTCTCTTGGACTTTGGATTTTGCAGATTGAGAGCAAGAGGATTTTTATTTGGTATTTTAATTAATGAAGTCAGAACTCTAACCTTTGGTTAGGTATATTTTGTTAAAAAAGCAGCCGAGTCTTTTTCCGTGTCTTTTGCCTCCCCTGTGTCAACGAGAACATCGAATCTCTTGCAAAAGGTCCACACCTACAGAGGGGAGCAAGCTATAAGCTGGTAAGTTGTTTGTTGGAGGGCTTACTTTCTAAAACACTTGTAGAATTCTAGGGTATTCTTACTGTACTTCTGATATGTTCATATGTTAGCCATAGAATATGTGTGTGAGGGTACTGTATACCATTGTGCATTAGTTTCTCTGTCTCCAAAAAGGCTGATTTTAATCCCTTATTATTTCATAATTAAAATTATAGGTGAACTCCTCATGAAATTACTTTTGAATCCTTCTCAGGAGAAAGTTTATATTACCTATTTTCTTTGTGACAACCCTTAATTACATTTGCTATATGTTTTAAACTTTACAGGATCGGTAACTGTACATTTGGTTAGCTCTTGATGTGACTATGATAAATATATTTTCTTTCACATACTGATAGTAGTAACCATAGTCACAGTCTAGCTGCCACAAAAAAACAAAACAATATCTCCATCGATTGCAGGTGATAGGGTTAATACATATCTTTTGACCCTATTAACCCTTATGTTGTCCTTGGGGTCAATTTGACCCCAAGCAGTGTTTAACATCATAAAATATATGGTTCACTTTTTTTGTTTTGCTTCAAGTTTCATGACTTTTCCTTATTTGAAGGGTACAACAGAGTAAACATGAAATTTGCACAAAAATATGTTTCCAATGTCCTGTAAAAAAAATAGTTACGTTGGTGGTATTGGGGTCAATTTGACCCCATTTTTATGAAACATGATGAAAATGAATATTTGACAAATTATGGATATTATTATTGTAATAGTATGAGAACATGTAGCTATTATCATTATTTCATATACAAGTACATATTACATATAAGTTATTTTGGCAGGTCTGAAAAAGTCCAAAAAGTCAGCCTTTGGGCTGTTGACACTGGATTGGCCATATTGCCAGTCAGGGTTCCAGGGTTCATAAAGGGGTGTGGGGGGATTGTTTTGTAGGGCTTTTGATAGTGGTTATTACACTCTTGTTAAGTACCTACCACAAAAAAAAATTGGGTAAAAAAAATAATTTTAATCATTTTTGAGAGTTTTTTGTAGCTGGGGTCAAATTGACCCCAAGGACAACGAACGTCGTAAGATTTTAGGCCAACATGAGGGTTAAAATAAGGAGGCTCTGCTTGAGATTTAACAAAGCAGAGCCTACTAAATCATTTGTACTTGTTGACCCCAGACTCCTGATTAAGGATCTGGTTCAAATACAAATGGAGATAGCCTCTCTTTTGCACCAGTCCTTTCTTACAGCCTAAACCCATTGAAAAGGGGACCTTGCAACAGACACATACTGTACTGTAGATACTCTCATGGCAAACGCATACACACACCACTCTTTTTGTAAAGTAAGAGGCTCGCAGAATTCAAAGTGCAACACACACACACCTGGAGTAGGCGTCTCAACTGTGACTGGTGTAATCACCAGAGTAGACACAACATGCAATACTACCCAGAGATTGGCATGGTTTTATTTCAGTTAGCCTAATAGCTTGGTTTGATTTGCATTGAATGATGATCTCATGGAAAGTAGCCTACCCCATGTCGATCGTGAGATATGGTGAAGGGGATGTGATGATGTGGGGCTATTTTAATTCCAAAGGCCAAGGGAACTTTATCATGCATGCATCTATTGGAATTTGACATAGGGGTATGGACATTACTGTATTTTAAGGAAGAGCATTTATTTATTTACAATACTGTACATTATTCATTCACAAAGAAAATTGTTGCCCTTAAAGGTTGGATTTCCCTATTCTTTTGTTTTGTTTTGTTTTAATTAAGGCATAAGATCAATTTCGAAAAGGAGGTTTTTTTTTCCATTCCTGTTTTTAGTCAACTTCAGCATGCGTATACAGGGTATGTAACCTTATGAACACAACTGTAAATGTTTTCCTGTCTTTTTAACCTAAATATCTTCCTGTCATTTCCAGGTGTCTAAATCATCTCTAAGATGACTTTGAATCAGCTCATATTACTGATTTTTGGAGTTAACGCGTATTCCACCTACTTTGGCCGAGTCTGGCTATTGGTATATGTGTATAGAGTTGTGATCTACATTATATCTGCCCAGTACGTGTGGATCGATCATTTTGAGTGCTTCTCCGACCAGAAAGGCTGCGACAAGGCCTGCTATGATCACCACTTCCCCATCTCCCCCAGCCTGTTATGGGCCCTGCAGCTTGTTGCCATCACCGGTCCTTCTCTGCTGGTACGGTGCTACATGAAGGAACATACAGAAAAAACGCAAGGATACCAACAGCCACAGGGGGGCGCACTTGAATGAGAAGAAGAAGCAGCGCAGCTTGTGGTGCATGAACCTGATCAGCCTGGTTCTGAGGGCTGCTTTGGACGTGGGCTTCCTCTTTATCCTCCACTACATCTACGATGGCTCCCACATGCCCAAGTCCTTCGTGTGTACTCAGTCGCCGTGTCCGCACACCGTGGAATGTTACATCTTACATCCCACCGCAAAGAAGATTGTCATGCTGTTAATGATGACGTTGGCGGTCGTCTGCATCGTTTTGTGCGTCTGTGAGATTATCTACCTGATGTGCCAGAAGATCATCAGGCGGAACAAGAACCACCAGCAGATGTCTGCAGACACTCTAGAACTCTAGACACGCTGGAACTGCCCAGGACAGACCCGACCGCTTCCAGAACCTCAGTCCAAAAACCCGCACAGCCCGACCATCTCTGAAGCTCAACGGACACACACACACACACACACACACACACATACACACACCCCGTCAAGCAACCGTGGCAGCCTCAGGTCCTTCATCCATACAGTGAAAGCCAAATTGACAGCTTCTAAAATATCTGTAAAATGTATGTTCTTGTGAATATAATACATTCATGTTTGGTCTTGAATTAGCCTAATACGTGTAATGCAGGCAACAGTCTGATCATGGTTTCATTGCAATCTAATGTATTTGTACATAGTTGTAAACTAAGAACTAAAGTAGAGAATTTTAGGTGATTGACGCACTTACATCACACCCACAGCGGAGTCGGGGGTGACCTGGATGAATGATGAAGTTTGAGATATTTCTCACCTCAGTCTCTCTCTTCTCTCTTCTCTTCTTCTCTGCTCTCACGCTGACCTCTTGGGCTCTCTACTCCTCTCTCCCTTTCTCTCTTTCTTTCTTTATGGTTTGTTATTTTCTTATTTGATACACATTGTTTTATCTGGTGTATTGGCATTCTAACTTGGTAACGTGTTAAGTTCAAGTGTGTTGTTTCTTTGAGGTTAAGTTTACTTGTTCCTTTTTTTTTTTGTTGAAGGATATTTCCTGAAATGATATTACTTTACATTTACCATTATGGCTTAATGCCTATCATAAATGGTTAATTTACCCACCAGTTTGCATATCTCTAAAGTCTAGTGTGCCATGCCATACTCTGCCATAGTTAACAAACTAGTTATTTGGTTATTAGAGGTACAAGTTATTCATCTTATGGAGTCAGATAAATCATGTTTTTTCTCCTAATAACTTTACCATTTAACTCCACATACCTATTGATCCATTGTTCTTCACGCATTTAATGGGAGAAAGCCCGACGTGTTTCAGTGGCATGTTTGGGATACATTTTCACCCTTTTACATTTACACCTACAGTGTACAGACACGCACACGCATCCGCACACACACACACACACACACACACACACACATATGCATATGTGCGCACGCGCACACACGCATGCGCACACACACACACACACACACACACACACACACACACACACACTCACATGTCTATATATGTGTTACAGTGTACATGTTATACATATGAATAGAATGCCATGGATGGGATAGGGTTCGGAGGTGGTGGGGAGTGAGGGGGTGGGCTGTCACTGGTATTGGTATTGTTCTGTAGGGATGGGTGACCGCCACAGGGAAGAAGCTTCCTCTGAACCTGCTGGTCCAGGTGCGCAGAGACCTATAACTATAAAGTTATTGTGAGCTAAGAGCTAGAACAGTTCACAGGACAACGACATGGCTCTGTGGCGGCCATTTTGGACGTTTTCAGAAAGGGAAACAGGATCTCATATTATCCACACAGAATGCCCAAAAACACCTAGTTTATTTTTATTGAACGATGACTATTCTTTAGACCTAAGTATCACTCAACGGCGAACTCTATATGCTGGATTGACAGCCGCCAAAAAAAACATTCTAAAACATTGGTTCAATCCTTTACTATCCAACTCTAACTGGCTCTCAGACTTCAAATACATTGCCCTACTAGAACGCTCCACAGCAAGAGTGAATAAAGCTAAGCCTTGCACCATTACCTCTTGGAACACTGTTTTGGAAGAACTGTCTGAAAAATTGCAAGTGTCTATGTTAATTTGATTTTGCCACATTATCATTATCACTTTATTATTATTTTTATTTCTCTCATTATTATTATTATTAGATCTTATGAGCTCACTTTCCCTGCTGTATATAGTTTTCTTTTGATGTCTGACATTTTTATACTCAATAAAAATTGTTGATCACAAAAAAAGAAAGGGAAACGGGAGTTAGTGTGTGATGCAGTCACAATCCATATCCACAGTTTTGATGCAAAGCTGAATAGCCACTTTCTCTCCTCCTTCCTCAAAAGTCAAATATAGTTCACATTCACACTCACCTCATCACAATGAGTTCTTAAAGGACTTTACTAAACTAATTCTATAAGCTACAGCCCGGCCAGTCACCTCTCTCCTCTGAGATGATGGCGATATTTGAAGACACCTCTCCTCTTTCACACCAAGCCCCCCTCTCTCTTCTCTCTTTTTTTCTTACCAAGCCCCTCTCCTCTCTCTCTCTTTCTTACCAAGCCCCTCACTCTCTTCTCTCTCTCTTCTTCATTCTTTGTCTCCTCCATTTGTTCATGTTGTTTCCTTCCTGTCTTAGTCTGTATTCTATCTCCTCTCTTTTATTGAATACAGGGCGTGCCCATGTTAGGAGGAGGAAAAGAAAGAATTAACAAGAGAGAGGAGTTATAATCCACCCTTCATAGGAATGCTTGAGAATCCACAGTCTCCCTGCCGTGCTTATTTTCATCTAAGTCCTTAATCATAGGAGATCAGTGTGTCCACAGACCTCAACAGTCACTAACAGGTCTGATTGCATCGCCTCTTGCATCCAGACGGTGATACGGATCACTCCCAAAATTAATTGTTTCTTCCTTGGATCATTTCAGACCTTCCCTGAACATTTCATTGAAATCCATCTCTAACTTTTGTTGTTATCTTGCAAAATAGCAAACAAAGAAACAGACAGACAGACCCTGACGACCCTGTTTGGAGGCAGAGAAGAAGGCTATTCGGAACAGATGTGTTTTAAGCAGGGTTTTGAAGGTGGAACGTTTGTGTACAAGTGCACAGTGCAAGTGACAGGGTATTCCTGGCATCCATGGAGTGAATCCTGGAATGGGGAGGAGATGGGCATCTGTGGAGCACAGTGTGTGGGATGGTGTGTATGGCATTAGGAGATTTGAGTGTGTGGACGGTGTGTATGGCGCTAAGATATTTGAGTGTGTGGACAGTGTGTGGGGTTCGGAGATTTGAGTGTGTGGACGGTGAATAGCGTTAAGAGATTTGAAAGATAAGGAGGGGCCAGGTTGTGGAGAGATTTATGTACAAGCAGAATGATTTTGATTTGGATGTGGTATTGAACTGGGAGCCCATGTAGCTGCTGGAGGATGGGGGTGATGTGATCCCATGGCCTAGTACAGCTGAGCACTCTGGCAGCAGAGTTTGGAGCGTATTGTTTCATCTATTGGATGAGATGCCAATGAGTAGGTTGTTGCAGAATCTAACCTGGAGCTGATGAAATGAGTGAGTGAATGAGAGTCTTTGCGTCAGATGAGGTGAGAGAAAGACAGCGTTTAGAAATGCGTCTCAAGAGGAGGAGGGCTGTTTTGGTGATGTGTTGGGTTTGATGTGTGAACCAAAGGAGAGGGGAGAATCGACCATAAGACCAAGGCTCCTTAGCTCAGCAGAGATGGTGGTGGTGGTGGTGAAGTAAGCAGGAATGGTTTAGCTGAGAATGTGCCAGTGTCTTGGCTGGGTCATCATAGCATATTCAAAAGTTTCTAGAATCAAGATGAGTATGTCATCTTTATTCTTCCTCTTTCTCTTTTTGGTTTTGACGTGTCTGTCGTCTTGTTTTTCAAAATCAGTCCGGAGTGTTGGCTATGTGGCGCAGCCGGTTTTGAACCGATGGGGTTGAGTTCGGTCAGTTTTCAGCACAGACACAGAGAGAAACGGGAAATATCAAACACACACACACAAATACACACACACAGAAAGAGAGAAATGGTATGACAAAATTCTGCAGGCAAACTGTGTACTGCCTCTGTATAGCACAGCTCAGTCCATTAGAGAGATGAGGAAACTATACTTGATTATGTAAATGAATAACACACACATATAAACACACATGCACAGACACACATAAACACACACACACACACACACACACACACACAGAAGGAAAGAGAAACAGATACTGACGCATACAGACAGACAGTCAGACACGCACATACACAGACAGAGAGAGAGGGAGATAAACTGACAGAGACACAGTCACACACACACACACACACACACACACACACACACACACACACACTTAGGTGCATGTTCAGGCTGCCTAGACCACAGTCTGCACATCGCCCTCGCAGCTTTACTTCAGTTCATGTCGAATGTAATCCTAGCTTGAGGCCCATTTACAAATCTCCTCCAGCAAGACCGGCCATCTGAACAACTCGACTCCATCAGGGAGGTGCCTTCAGCTCATCAAGAAAGCTGTCTAGGGAGGGAGAGGTCTCTGACCTGGGATCAGTGATCGCATGACTCAGACCTGTTTATAAACACTAGCCTATATGTTTTAGTTCAAATGGAACTGGCAGTGGGAGCGGTTCTCAACAGCATTCTTGTGTGTGTGTGTGTGTGTGTGTGTGTGTGTGAGCTTGTACAAACTGGGGATGTTTTGTTTAAACGACATGACCACCACAAGGTTTACATTACTGTGCTAAGACGCAAGGAGATCTGGAGCCAGGCTGTGCAGCTGTGTGTGTGTGTGTGTGTGTGTGTGTGTGTGTGTGTGTGTGTGTGTGTGTGTGTATTTGTGTGTGCGTGCAGTTGTTGGGAGCCAAGATGAGGATCCTGATTGTGAACGTGGCGATCAAAGACGAATGCTCTGTCAGAACACTCTCAGTGTTGAGCAACGAGGTCGCCCCTGTGTGGTTTCCACGCACTACTGAAAAAGAAATAAAAAAACGGCGTCCAACAGAAGTGTTTCCATGGAAACGTAGCAAGCCGGAGCAGGCCTGGGATTGCCCAACAGTCGTAGGAGGTGGAGGGCCTAGGCTACACCTAGTCGTGTTTGTCACTCACGCACTCACTCACGCACACACACACCCTTAAGGCGAGGCTACATCTGAAGCCTCCATCTATCAGGTTAGTCCAGATTGTTGCCATACATGTGAGCCTACGTCCCCCAAACACATTTGGTCTTTGGCAGGAACCACCAAACTGGTTTTTATTTCGTCTCCTTCTTCACGGCTTGAACAGGTAAGGAGTGAATATTTCATTGTGGCTTTATTTTCAACTCAAGAAAATGCGGTTTGAAGATCAGCATAAATACAGTAGGCTATACTGATACAGGCAGAGATGTAAATTGCTGAAATGTAAAATACTCCACCATGGGTTTTATATGTCGTCATGGTTTAATGGTCAAGTTTTACCCCAAAAAACACAGAACTTACACTTTATTATGAAATAATAATATTATTACTATTATTATCATTTTGTATATTGCCATGGGTACTCTCACCGGTTGTTTTGATAAATAAACATACAAACAAACAAACAAACAAACAAACACATAACCCTTGTGATGGAACATTCTAGCATGCGTCAAGACTCGTTTCTGCCCGGTCTTGTTAAGTGTTTTCAAGAGCAGATCAGTGGAGTCTCTGTCTTGTCCTGCCTTATGAATAGAACACAATCTGCGTGTGTGTGTGTGTGTGTGCTGACTTGCTCGTCAATTTAGATAACTTTATTTACAGCTAGAAGGAGGTCATAGACAGAACAAGGCTTTGACGAAGCCAGTGGAATTGTTATTCCTGAAAGCCTAGGCACTGAGTGGCGAGGCATATGATCTATTTTTTAAAAACTGACCCTATTGTTTGATACACGAAACAACAGCATCTCTTTCCCCTCTACGAAAATAGATTAACATACTTCCCTATAGACAAGAAGTGTAATCAGTGACAGTGTGAATACAAGATGGTTGTCAAGGGTGAAATATGAGGAAAGAAAGAAGCATTAAAAGAAACAGTTAATTTCCTTCTGTCCACGTCATGAAAGATGAAATAGCCTGACCTCAACTATGTAGGCCTACAGCATGTTTGAGTGGTAAACAGTGGACTGGTGACAAAAAGTGAAAATAATCGGTAACACTTTACTTGAAGGTATCTACATAAAAGTGACATGACACTGTCATGACACATGAACCCTAACCCTAACCCTAACTCTAAACCTAATCCTAACTTGCCGTGACAAAAACCGAATAATGACAGAAGCATTATGTCATAAACATTTATGACACGTTCATTACAGTGTCATGTCACTCTTATGTAGATACCTTCAAGTAAAGAGTGACCAAATACTCTCTCCTGTTTTTCCTCTTTTATGGCACCCTGCGGCCTTGTAATTGGTTCTGCCGTGGATGTGGTGATCTCAGATCTCAGTGATCTCAGAAATGATCTTTCCCGCGGTGTGGCAACATTAGCGTGGGAGAGAAGTGGAAGCAGAGAAATCAGGACTGAAAGGCATGCTAAGTGTCAGCATCGCTAATAAATTAGCTCTTCTCCCTCCGCCCACCGGGAGACCTTAGAGCCCCTGCCTCTGGTACACATGTGTCCAGCATTACGGTGACATTTCTGGGGGTGAGAGGACTGTCAGATGTGATGCGTGCATTTATCACCAGACAGCCGTGGCATTACTGCTCCAAACGCACATGCTCTGGTGAATGAAAGATGAATATGTTTGATTTTTAGCAAAGGAAAGTGAGTAACCGAACACAATGATGGATGTGCTTAGCCTGTAAGACCTCGATAAATCAAGTGGGTGAAGAGACAATGGAGTCAATCACTCATCTCAGCTGTATCAGACAGTCATGGAGACTTCAGAAAAAAGAAGACTCGCTCTACCACACAGACAAAATGCAAAACATGGAACAAGTATGGGCTGATCCCAAATATACAGTGTTTTTAATTTTATATTCCAAGAATATGCTGCTCCAAAAACAAAGAAAGAAACCTGATCTTTTGTTAATCTCTGATCAGGAATGAGTTGATTTTGGAGTTCTTTGCCTTCATTAGTCACAGATTTGTTTGGGTTCTCAGTGAGCACATGTAAGGGAACTGCATTCAGATAAAGTCTTGGCTGCAACCATGGAGCCTGAGGACTCTTAATTCACGTCCAATCTCAGAGGGATATTGAAGTCTAGTGCTCAGTCAGCTCGGCCTCAGTCTGTTAATGCCTTATACTCTGCACCACTCTGTGGTCTATTAGCTGTAGTGGGTATACTGTGGTGTAAAGGTTAGCAGTAGTGGGTATACTGTGGTGTAGTCTAGTTAGCTGTAGTGGGTATACGGTTTAGTCTAGTTAGCTGTAATGGGTATACTGTGGTGTAGTCTAGTTAGCTGTAGTGGGTACACTGTGATTTAGAAGTTAGCTGTGGTGGGTTTATTGTGGTGTAGAGGTTAGCTGTAGTGGGTAAATTGTGATGTATAAGTTATAGTGGATATACTGGTAGAAGTTAGCTGTAGGTATACTGTGATGTAGAAGCTGTGGTGGGTATACTGTGATGTAGAAGTTAGCTTTATTGGCCTAGTGGGTACTGTGATCAACCCCTTGCCTATTTTTAGTCTGTAGGCTATACTGAGATGGTGATGCTTTTTAAGTCAGTATACTGCGTAGTCCTGCGTATCACATAAACTACACCACTGAGACTGCAGCAGAAAAACTCTCTGCATTCGGATCATCAGACTCCAGTCTCTCTCAGTTCGCTTCTCTCTCTGATAAACACACAACAGTTGTAAGGCAAGGCAAGTGCAGTTCATACACATAATTAACAAACTGATTTACGTCTCTTAAGTTGAGACAGTGCACTTCTTTTTCGAGTAAAATAATGGCTTCAAACTCACTCTGATACTGCATTAACTTGTAAGGGAAAATGTCTCTGACACTGCAAAAGATTGGAATGCCTATTGCACTGTGTAATGTTATTGATTGGTCCGATTAGTCCGTTTTTGACTAACAAGGCAGTAGCACTAAATGGTGCACTGCGGTCCTTTAAGTCAGCTCATATCAGTTTACTCAATTTTGTCCCCTATCTGGTGGAATTACATGTGTGCACATTGCATTGCATTGCATGCATGCACTTTGTGGCACTCTTTCTGCTTTTAAAAACAGCTTTTGCATGGTTTAGCATTCTTCATTATTGTCCTAGTCAGATATGAGAGTGAATTTCAAAATGGCAGAAGCAGAGCCATATAGATACATACATGTATCTACATGGCTCTGGGCAGAAGTTATCTGGAGTGTTCCGGAACTCGCCAAAAATATGCACAGAGGGTTCTCTCCTTTGTGAGGTAACAAAATAAAGATACGGAAGGAGAAAACTGTCCAAAGGCGCTGAAAAGTCTGCCTGCCTAGTCATTTCAGAGAACGTAGAAACCCTTGTGAATGGTCCTTGAACAGTGAGAGATAGACCCATATGAAACAGACTCATATATTGCAGCCTTTGGTCGACATTTCCACTCAAAACAACTCTTCGCTAACCTAAACAAGATGGAGAACACCCACACAATGTCCAAACACGACATGGAAAAAGGAAGCAACAGACTGTACATCATTGTGCTCCATAGAAATATCAGCTTTCCATGGGATAAGATTTCAGATTGGGATTTCAGTTTCAGATCACTTTATTGATCCCAATGAAGGGAATTCAGTTGCAGCTTTCCTAGTCCATACACACAACTTCAAACTCACTTGCAATGTAGTCATCATCAGAGGCATCAGATCAGCATTTAGTGGGACAAAGCAAGATGCAAGTGAAATATAGTGCAATTATATTTAATGGTATGAAATAGAATTGAAAATGATAATAAAAAATTGTAATCTAAAATCACTTCCGTGTAGGCATGTAGGCCTAGTCAGTAGAGGAATGAAGGACCTGGTGAGTGATTTGATCCCTCATGAGCATATTGCAATGCCGGCCCAAGGCTATACAGAGAAAAAGCGAAAGTGCAGTGTCCATGTTTCTTAAGGCATATTGCAGCCTTCGTGTATTTCTAGGAAGCGTATATATAATCCTAATTGTTTAAGCACACAGGGCTACTGAGGAAAGCCAATAAAACAGAAAGCAGGATATTTCCCAAATTCAGTTTGTCCCTGAGATTTAATTGGCCCTCAGCATTCTCTACCTCTGTTAACTGAACGTTTCCTTTCACACATCTTAGGATTAAGCTGAGTTATGAATGAACGAACGAATGGCTTACCAGAGAGGAACGCAGCGATTGTGTCGTGTGTTTGCCCTTTCCTGGCCCTCCCTTTTAACACACCCAATTAATGGACTTCAGGAGTGTTGCGCTACACTACATTGCTTAAAGGGAGGACATCCCTCAGTGCCCCATTCAGCTGGGCTGAAAGAATGGGAGTCCTATACAAATATTGAAGGAGAGCGTACCAACACAAGAGTGGGTGTGAGAGAGGCATTCAGGAGCTGTTGTGAAGCCATAGAAACAGAGCAGTTTGATTTTTTGAAAGTCTGAAAAAGAGTTTCAGAGCACCAATTGACTGAAAGAGTTTACAGAATATGAATAATGCTCATCATCTTAAGTCATAGAGCACTTTTCTGAGTGCTTCAGAAACTGCTCTTTGAAACAACAACAATAACAACAACAACAAAAACAGCACGTCAATGTAATGTGTAAGATATAAATGGAAATCAGGTAGCGGCACTGAGATAGGGTTTTCTGATCAATCTGTCCGTTTCTTTTTCCAGATCTCCACGTCCAGGTTCTTGTGTAGTCCGGCCCAGACCGTCTCTCCGAGAAGATGAATTGGGGGGCCTTACAGGCCCTTCTCACGGGGGTCAACAAGTACTCCACGGTGTTTGGCCGCGTCTGGCTGTCGATGGTCTTCGTCTTCAGGGTCCTAGTGTTCGTGGTGGCCGCCCAGCGCGTGTGGGGCGACGAGAACAAGGACTTTGTGTGCAACACGCTCCAGCCAGGCTGCTCCAACGTCTGCTACGACCACTACTTCCCCATCTCCCACATCCGCCTGTGGGCCCTGCAGCTCATCTTCGTCACCTGCCCGTCTCTGCTGGTGGTGGGCCACGTCAAGTGGCGCGAGCAGAAGGACCTCAAGTACACCACCAGCCACAAGGGGGCGCACCTGTACGCGCACCCGGGGAAGAAGCGCGGCGGGCTGTGGTGGACGTACCTGCTGAGCCTGGTGCTGAAGTGCGGCTTTGACGTGGGCTTCCTCTACGTCCTCTACCACATCTACGACGGCTACGACATGCCCAAACTCGCCCAGTGCAAGCTGGCGCCGTGTCCCAACGTGGTGGACTGCTACATCTCTCGCCCCACCGAGAAGAAGATCTTCACGCTCTTCATGGTGGTGTCGGCGTGCATCTGCGTCGTCATGTGCATCTGCGAGATGGTCTACCTGATCTGCAAGAGGATCCAAAAATTAATCTCAAAGAACAGGAAGAACCGTCAGGACTTGTTCGCTGACAGCCATGAGCTCGGCGAGCTGGCGCCACCCAGAACCACTCGGTACAAGCGGGTCGACCCGACTTCCTCCAGGCCCCCTTCCCGAGGCCCGTCCAGAGCTCCGTCCAGGGCTCCGTCCAGAACCTCCGTCCACAACCTCCACAACGCCAAGCAGGAGGAGGCCGCCGCCTCAGCAGAGAAAGGGAAGAGCTAAACCGCATGGCAGCTGGCATAAGGGTGGATCTGGCCGGGACTGTACCCACATTCCGTCCGGATACGGGCCGGTTCCGGGCCAGCTCAGATCCATCCCAGAGACAGCGGATTTCTGGATCGGACAGGTGGTCCTTGTGTTTGTTTGGCTCTCTGTCTCAATCCTGCACTTTAATTGGCCATGAGAAGACTTTTTATTTGACTGGAGTTGACCCTCACCTCTACTGAAGGGATGATGAAACAGGTTTCTCCGTTAAGTGGAGGTCCCTGGTTTCGCCATATGTTCTCCTAACCCCAAATCATAATCTACAACAAACACACACACACACACACACACACACACACAATCACTGTAAACAAAATCAGCAATACTGAATGATGAGACCAATTAAAGTTCTTGACTGACACACGGACTGTGATATGAAGGTGCCACGAACAACAGTGTGATATGATTTCTCTCAGGACAACAAATGCCTCAGGCTGGACTTTTTTCCCCCTTCATTTTATCATATTTAAAAGAACATGCTTTGCAGGAGAAAGGCTGGACAGCTGTGGAATGGCTGGAATGCACTGACTAGATAAGCCTCAATAACGCACACAGAACGGAAAAAGGGTGATCTTGAGTCATCTGTAAGTTGTGTATGCAGATCTTTTGCTCACTGTACTTGGATATTCCACCCACAGATACCAATTATCAACAAAATCTGTTGACTATACAGTTTATAACTAAGGTTAGGATTTGGATTTGATGAAGGTGATGTTTAGCAGTTGTTCAACAATAATTGTGTGTACTAAACTTGAATCTTAACAAATGATCCGGGCGGACAATCCAAGTTAAGTGTTTTGCCCCCCCCCCCCCCCCCCCCCCCAACTAATTTGTTTATGAATTCATGAATGTTTTAAGAGTCTTTTTTTTTGTTTTCTTTACATCTGAAGGGATTTTTTAATATGAAGAAGATTAATGTTGCCCTCTAGCGATAAAAATGATAAAACAAAAGTTGCCTTTGCTTTACTAAGTTACATAAGGTAATTATTATTTTTTTATATAACAAGTCTACATATGCACCTTCTATTTCTGTATAAATATACATTTTGTAAGGAAATCTGCTATTGGAGTCTTTAATGGGTAAACATGAAATATATTCTCTCTCTCTCTCTCTCTCTCACTCACACACACACACACACACACACACACACACACACACACACACACACACACACACACACACACACACACACACACACACACACACACACACACCTGTAATGATTGCCCAACATAGGTTATTGCGTTTAGGAAACAGAAGGAGTGGCAATACAAAGCATTCCATTAGTTACGTAAACTTGGGAGTTCCACACAACTTTGGAGGCTGGTATCTATGGTACAGTATATAGCCTATATAGTATATTACATAAAGAATATTAAATAATATAATATAAAGTGTGTGTGTGTGTGTGTGTGTGTGTGTGTGTGTGTGTGTGTGTGAGAGATGAATATGGGATTTCCACACAATGTTGTAAGCTGGTGGACTTTGAACATGTCACATCACATGACAAGTTCCTTAGCCTACTGTGGCCCGCATGTGTGGGCTATAGCATGAAGATTAAGATAAGGATACTGTATATTAAGAACCTCTTACTTTTATCTGAAACAGATGATCAGTGGGTCTACTTCTCACTTCTCACAGCACATCATCACAGCCTACATGATCAGCATTGCTATGGGCTATGGGTCTAATTCAATCATTGAATTAATTAATAATTCATTCATTCATTCATTCATTCAACCTTTTTTATCTGGCGTAATAATCAAGGGAAGTTGCAAACGCAGTGATATCACAAACTACTTACTGCTTGTTTTCTATGGGGACTATTTTCAGATATCACTGTGCCCATGGTACGTTTGCAACTTCCCTGGATTATTACGACAGATGAGAGTGTAGTCAAATCAGCCTAGAAAAACACCAGGTTTCATTTTCAGTTGGTCTTATTGCACTTTCTATCTTGAGAGGAGAGTTTTAAATGGTAAAATTACCAAAAATCTTAGTCACTTTTAAACATGAAGCTAGCAGGCGAGAAGCTAATGGTCTAACCCGATTCAATGATCTATGCTAGGCTGAAGCTAAAAGTTGTATCGCCAGACTCACAGAATGGCTGGATGAACGGGAACAAGGTAAATATCGATTGTTTTGCTCGAGGGGAGGTGGGAAATGATAGCCTAGAAATCTAGACGCCCCTAGCGGCAGCAAATGTAATTTGGCTGGCGGGGCAGTCTAGGCACGATCCATTGAGCCAGGGAGCTGAGAACCCGAAGCACCAGCGGGCCAATCACAGAGTGTATAGAGTCGGTGGGTGGGCTTAACATAATGGTGACTGACATGCGACCAGAAGCTGCGACGGTAACGCATCCTGTTATTTGAAAACAAGAAGCTGATTCGTTTAGCGTTATCCTATTGCGTGGAGAGGGAAGGTTACGCATCCTGCTACTTGAAAACAAGAAGATGATTCGTTTAGCGTTATCCTATTGCGGGGAGGGAATTTGAAAGACAACTGTTTATCCCACCCCTCCGATTGAGCCCTGTCTACGGTGAGTGTCCAGACCCTACATCTTGATGTGGGTCTGGCTCGTCAGGCTAGGGAAATTAGTTTATTTCCAAAAATGGCGGAACGCGGAATATCCCTTTAATCACATTGTGTCTCACAGACAAATATTGCTGTAGGCCTATGTGAGCCCCAGGTTAAAGTAAAACTTTGTCCAGATTATCCATGAGATGAGCTGCAGTCCATGTAAACCTGTATGGTAATGTACCCAGAGCCCAAGTTGACAAGAACACATATATTGCGGGAACGCAAAATTATTGCGAGGGAACGCAAAAAGTATTGCGAGGGAACGCAAAGGTGCACAAAAAATATTCACCCACCTGACCCTTCCCGGGATCCGTAGCCTAGCCTACCTATTTGTTAAAGTAGGAGACTTGTCTTGCTAAGTGTTTCCAGAGAATGTCTAATAACAAAGGCTCTCGTGTTTCTTATGAAGAATTGTTTGAGCTCAATGCAAACTCCTCCTTGATAAGTTTCCACATTCCCTGTCAAACAAGCAGTGTGTGTCATGAAGCTGTGCGTCAGTTTTTTCCGATCTGCTGGACCAATCAAAGAGCTTATAGATAAATGTAACTTTGATTGAGTTTGACTTTGGCCAATCAGCAAGCGAAAGGCGGGGTTGTATATATACTGGTGAACTGGGCGTATGGTGAACTTAGAGAAATGAGTTTTCATTACGGACAGGTAGTTTCCGGGTTGGGGTGTTATTTTTCAAAGTGTTGATTATATGTTTACATTGTCATTGTATGTAAAATTGTGTATTGTCTTTCTCTAGTGTCGGTTGTGTTGGTTTTCACGTTAAATCGACTCACGTTCACGTTCTTGTTTTTTCGCAAACTTGTTAAGCTTTATCTGACGCTAGCTTTGCATTAGCTTAGCTAACAAACTAGACAGCCTACACTCAGGATAATGGTTTAAAACATCGATATGCGGGTAAACCGTTAGACTATGTTAAGTCTATGAATAGCGACGCTATCTTTGTATTTTCGAGGGTGTAAGTTAGATGAGCTTTGCAACGTCCTTTGCGGTGTCAGAATAGGAGTTAGCTGTAGAGGATGATGATGGCTAATGTTTGGGAAG
>NC_085017.1:6175435-6202935 GCF_963854185.1 Sardina pilchardus
TCTCTGCGCTGTGGATGTACCTGCAGCAGTGGAAGGGGCTCTTCCAGCAGTTCGACCGAGACCGCTCTGGGGCCATCAGCAGCAACGAGATGCACCAGGGTAAGAGCACACTGATGGATGCACACACACAAACACACACACACACACACATGCACATACACATACATGCACACACACACATACATACACACACACACACACACACACACACAGGCCTCATTATTTGTACTCTGTCTGTGCTTTTCTGCATGAGGTAGAGAGATTTGACTATGTAGTACACACACACACACACACACACACACACATAAATAAATAAATACATACATGCACATACACACAGGCCTCATTATTTGCACTCTGTCTGTGTTCTATGCATGAGGTAGAGATATTTGACTAGTACACACACACACACACACACACACACACACACACACACACACACACAGATGTCAATATTTGACTGCACTTTGTCTTTGTTCCATGCCTGAGATATTTGACTGTGCAGTACATAAACACCCACACACACACACACACACACACAGAACAGGAATGATGTAATGGTGGCACGAGTTGCTGAAAGAAAGTGGAGGGAGAGAAGGAGGGAGAGGTGGAGAGAAGGAGTAAAGAGGGTTGGGAGAGGCTTGATAGAGAGATGAGATGAGGGAAAAAGAGAGAGAGCGTGAAGGAGGAAGAGAACAGAGGCTGAAGAGTGTGAATGAGAAATGCTGGTTGTGTGTGTGTGTGTGTGTGTGTGTGTGTGTGTGTGTGTGTGTGTGTGTGTGTGTGTGTGTGTGTGTGTGTGTGTGTGTGTGTGTGTGTGTGTGTGTGTGTGTGTGTGTGTGTGTGTGTCAGTTGGGCTTCTTCTCCACCAGTGCTCTCACCTCCCGCTCGTGCCCACAGCGGTACCCTGGCGTCTGCCTGGCAGGTGGCATCCCACCTGTCGCTCCGATGCCCGCTGTGCCATCACCCGTAAAACACCCCTCATCACTCCGCCAGCGCCCGCTCCCAGCGCACCGCCGCTCCTCTCAGCGTGAGCAGCGCCAGTCAGTCAGCGGTAGAGCCGCTCCAGGAGTGTGTGTGTGTGTGTGTGTGTGTGTGTGTGTGTGTGCGTGCGCTTTAAAACTGAACTCTGATTGAAGACGAAGCAGGAAGTGGAACTCGTCATTGATGTGGCATAACAGATCATCTTTCATCTCCTCTAGGCCACTCCTCCGCGTCACGAGTCACGCTCGTCAGATACCGCAAAGCTGTTCTCGGGTCAGTTCTCTTGCTCAGCAGCCGTGCCGGTGCGGCGTGACAGTCGGTTGCTCGCTCGCCCCGGATTAGATTAGATTCCCAATCCCACCGCTGTGCATCCGTGTCACTTTAGATAAAAGGCACCTTTTAAACACGGCACCTTAATGGTTCACAGAGAATAATAAGGCTGAGAAATGTGAAACTCACCGATGTGACGGAACTGATCTCCGATGGCGCAGAAATAATCACAGTTTTGCTGTGCTGTGCTGTGCTGCCTAGTGTGGTTTAGGCCTCCCATTGATCTGGAGTGTGAGGCGAGCCCTGGGGTTAAGTGCATGGGGAGACGCTAGAGAAACAGTCACAGCGGAGCAATCAGCAGCTGTGTGTGTGTGTGTGTGTGTGTGTGTGTGTGTGTGTGTGTGTGTGTGTGTGTGTGGTGTGTGTGGTGTGTGTGTGGTGTGTGTGGTGTGTGTGTGTCAAAAGGCAACTGCGCTGCCTGATTTGTAGGCTACATTCTCACAGACTTCTACACAACCTCACAGACGAAAGTAAATATCGTTGTTTATTTTCCTTAACTTGAGTAATTAGTTAGACAACTCTTTCCACAGCTAGATATATCTATGTCACTCTGTGTCTGCAGATTGTGATAGCTCTTTTATCTCAACTGTTCAGCGTCTGTCTGTCTGCCTGTCTGTCTGCCTGTCTGTCTGTGTCTGTGTCTGTGTAATATGGTATACCAATTGTTTGCCCAATTATGTTGGTCAGGTCAGAAAACTGAGCTGCGTAAAATCAGTAGGTTTTATTATGTCGATGAAGATCAGAAGACTTCTTAAAACTGCCACTGTTTGCAGTTAGTAATGGCCATGTGATAGGAGCTGGCTTTATAGGGGCTGCTAGTGCTACAAGAGTAAAGGAGTAAAGCCATTCAGTAGCCTTTAGCTTGTATTGCCATTTGTTGTGCTTGTGAAGACCAGTATACCTTTTTAAAGAGCAGTTTTAGAATTGATAATAACCATTTACTATCATCCCCTCGTGTCATTTAGCAGTGCCCCATGAGGTCTACAGTCTGTCAGAAAACTATTTCTAGTCTAATTAAAGTATATATTTTTTGGCCTTTTGCCTTTATTGTTATAGGACAGTGAAGAGTGCACAGGAAACAAGTGGGAGAGAGAGATGGGGTGGGATCGGGACATGACCGCAGGCCGGATTCGAACCTAGGTCCCCGTGGGCACTCGCTCCTGCACATGGCATGAGCGCTGTAGCCTGCCGCGCCACAGCACCCCTATTTCTAGTCTAATTAAATAGAGTTGTTTCATGAAGAAGCAGTGAAAAGTGCAAAACAGTGTCAGCCTTAGACCGTCATCAGTGCCATTAGGTTTACACTTTTCACGACTTCTGTCCGGCCTTGGTTTCAAGGGTGTGACCCCAAGTCGACTCTCCGCTGTTTTAGTGAAGACCATAAGATGATCTGAGAGAGCAGGACGGAGTTGGTAGCAGTGATCTGATTGGTTGGTGTCCTCTTTCCCACAGCCTTATCCCAGATGGGCTACAACCTGAGCCCGCAGTTCATCCAGAAGCTGGTGGGCCGCTTCTCCCCGCGCGGCCAGGGCACCATGTACCTGGACCGCTTCATCCAGGTGTGCTCGCAGCTGCAGACCATGACGCTGGGCTTCCGCGAGAAGGACACGGGCATGACGGGCAACGTGCGCCTGAGCTACGAGGACTTCCTGGGCGGCGCCATCACGCGCCTCATGTAACCTCATCCACAAGATGGCCGCCAGCGGCAGACACCGCAGGAGTGCTGATAGACGCCCGTGGATAGTAACTGACTCAACAGCGCCCTCTACCATACCCTGGCATAGACACGCGCCGGATTGGAACTGGGTCTGTTCGAGAATCAGTGTCTGTCTATGGACTCCTTCAGGACCTGCTAGCTCACTGACAACCATGAACCAGTTTATGACTAAATTATCTACGACAAGGCCAAAGTAATTCACCTCCATTTCACCATTCCACACACCCCTCAGCTTTTATACTCAGGGCCAAGCTCAAGATGAATTGTGCTGCAGAAATTGCCTTCTTGCATCTGGTCCACTGCCTTATATTCGCTGTCTCCTCTCGTAGCCATATGTTTTATTACCACTACACTCCACGGGGGTATAATCAGTCATCTCAGCTCAGTAATGTGTAGGCACTAACCTTTCAGTATCTGACAGCCATGCACCATCATTTAGGATGGGACTATATAGTACAGTAGTTTGTTGTGTGCCATTGCATTAGAGGATATAAAAACACAAGAGTAAATGTGTTAGCCATATGTCTTCAGCGGATAAAGATGAATTATTGTTTACATTTTGGGTTTTGCTTCACCATTTATTCCATTAGTCAGCTCAGATAAATATCAGTGCAGTTCATATCAGATAACATCTGATGACGCTGACGATCTGTGCCACAAATACTGTGGTTCTTCTCACCCAGCAGTGCTTCATAATACTCAACCAGATATAACCAGCCATAGCACTCTGCTAATGTATCCCACATTTTATGAAAGCACAGCCTCTGCCAAGGCAGCATCACTTGAAGACAAAAAAAGTGCCATTTTCCTGATTTACTCCCTTGTGCCTCTATATACAGCCATTAACACAGAATAATGAAGTATATAGCCAGAGCATAGTGCCGTAGTGGCTTTGCTTGTGCACTGAAGTGCACTTGTGCACTTTTTCTGTTGTGTGGAGAAAGCCAGTTTCAGTTTGTTGTTCTGTTTGGACTGTTTTTTTTTGTAGGCTGTATTTTATGTTAGAGCTCTATGAAGTAAGAAACACCCCCCGTTTGGTATCCTTCTTGCAGTATTTAAATATTATTCATAAAACTGGTCACAATATTGAAATGGCTAAATATCTATGGGATGGGGGTGTTTCTTCACTGGTACAATGACAAAAGGCGATTATGAGCGAATGGTTGGCTGTTGAATTCTTGATATTGTGACATTTGGGGCCAAATATCTGGTGAAACTTTTCTTTTTTTAATGCAATCAGATGTACTTGTTATGGAACGATGTACTTCATTACAAACCTTGTATCTATCTGTATCTGTGTGCTATTTTGCTGAAAAATAAATGATGGCTTACTTTGACAAGTCGGTGCTTCTCATGAGGTTCGTAGATGGATGTTCTTTTTTATTTTTACCACTGAGGGTCGCCCATGTTCAACTTTAGTCAAACGGGCGCGTCTTGTTCACGTCAAAAACGAATCAGCAAATGAGGTGCTTTGTACCAGTGATTCGGGGCGGGCGTGAATAAGGAAGTGGGCGAAGAGCTTTTGCCAAAGAGGTGAGTTGATTATTTAGCGTAGCTGACTTAAATTATATCGTATAATCGTATCTGTTAGTGTGATTTAAAAATACTTATAGGAAACAATACATACCGTCACCGAACCGAAATGTATACTGTTAAAGGAAGGTGTTCCACTAACATCCAGCATGCTACTCTTGCATGATTACATCACTGTAGTCTTGCAATGTTAGATAACTAGCTAGTCATATAAATGTAGTTACTGTTGTATGAACATGTAGAAGACCGATCAACCACAGAGCTGTCCTCAAACTCACATTGAGATCATATTACTCTCCAAACACAAGTCGTGCTTGAGTGCCGCATCGCTAGCCTTATTAGCTTGGCTTCTTAGCTATTGCTCTGTAACAGCATGCTAACATTTGCCTACTGATTTGCTGCGTAACAGATTGAGTTTTGCGTGTGGTGGTCATTGTTTTGTGTTGTCTGATCTTCCACAGTCTGCAACCAACCATGTGGCCCGTAGTTTGGACCGCCATGCGCGCATACGCACCCTATGTGACCTTCCCGGTGGCGTTCGTTGTCGGCGCCGTGGGCTACCACCTGGAGTGGTTCATCCGGGGGACCCCTTCTACGAACCAGGACGAGAGGGGTGTCTCCGAGGTTCGAGAGGAACGCAGACTGGCGGAGCTTGCTGGTCGGGACAGTACCGAGGTCGTTAGCCTGAAGGACAGAATCGAGTTCACGCCAAGGGCAGTGCTCGAGAGAAACCGACCGGTGAAAAGTTGAGGAAGTTGTGGGAAGTTTTAGTCCCCTTTGACTATGGAGTGGAACGTCACCGTGTCAATCATGCATCTCATCAAAAACAGAATCCAATCACATCCGGGTTCTAATCGTATCACGGACACTAGACCATTACCATTGGAAGTTGCTGTCACATAGGCTATTTAAAATTCCGTTTTCTGTTGTAGTATATTATTATTATGCTGTGCACAATCAGACTACACACACACACACACACACACACACACACACACACACACACACACACACACACACACATATATACATACATATCCATCTATTAGGGTGGTTAACCAAACTGATTCTATCACCACATGTAGGCTAAGTGTGATGTGATGGTATGATTTGGGGACTTTTTGGGGGGTCTCTTTGGCCTCTAGGTGGCAGTGTTGCACATGTACTTTTGACTCGTCTCTCAGGTGTCAGGTGTGACTGTGGAGCAGATCTAGGGAGATCTGTGTGGGATTGGGGGCTCAACCGATGATAACTCCTTCAGCATGGAGGCTGCAGCAAGAGGCCTTGCCATGGGTAGGGATGGGGATGGGAGGGCACTGATGAACTCTGGAGCTGGGAAATACTGTAATGTGTGCTGCAGAGTTTCTGAAGTTTTTGTGGTCCGTTTTGCGATGGGCTGTCTGGATGTTATGACTGAGTGCCTGCTTAAAGTGTGTGCGCTATTATTTAGAAACAGCTATTGTATTATTCGTCATCTGTATGAAACTCCAGAGTAAAGTGTTCAATAGCTAAAACATTCACCGTATGTCACTCAGCTGTGAAACTATTAGACTTGAACTCAACCTTGGACAGCCAGACACCGAACACTCTCTGAGTTAGCAGAGCCTCTCTGTCCTTGAGCTTAATGGAGGAGACTGGCACACAGTGTCCATACAGTTGCCAGTTGTGTTCATGTAAAGATTCCCGTGTTGGTGTGTACTGTACTGTACCAGTAAAGTCAAAGAGTTCTTTTAACTGTGTGCACATACTCATTTGGTTTCATTTCAGTCCCTTATGCATGGAAGAGAGACATTGGACTCTCTTGATGAATACATTTAAGCCCTTCAGACTGTAGATGACAAGATGTGAACCAAAAGCCATGCAACCTTGCCTTTATGTTTCGTGTGTGTGTGTGTGTGTGTGTGTGTGTGTGTGTGTGTGTGTGTGTGCATGCACATCAGGATGATGTAAGACCTCTCTTTCTAGGGTGATGACATGCTGTCTACTTTTGATAGGAAAAAAGCCGATCTTGACTTTGGCTTAGTTCACACTGGCAGTCGAAATCGGATGTCTTGCATATCCGATCAGAACCTGATCTTTCTGACTGACTGTTCTCATTGCATATTGCAAGTGATCACATCCGATCACATCCGATCTTGGCGTGCAATGCTCAGATCCGATATAAATTACACACACCTGGATTCATTAGGTAGAGTTGTACATAACCAAGTCGTCATGGATGAAAGTGGATTCATTTTTTATATTTTCCAACTTATTATGCATAGCCGCGGCGCAAATACTTCGTCACCCTTAACATTACAGTTTTCCATGTTTCACCATAAAATTATGACTTGAGTGTGACGTTGGTTTTTGTTTTGCTAGTAGCCCTGGCGCACGCGCTGAATCAATCAATCACTTCCGTCGCTCAGAATTACATTGCAATTGTTTGTCGCAGTGCAAATGACGAAAGGGGCATGTTGAAATTCAAGTGGTTCGACTGTTCAGATTGAGTCATATCCGATAGTAAGTGATATTGAAACCACCTCCGTATGTGGTGCGAATCAGCATTGGAAAAATTGCCGTTCAGACTACCCAAAATTCAAGCTAGATACAGTCCAGATATGCAAAAAATCGGATTTCGACTGTCAGCGTGAACTAAGCCTAAGACTGATGAGCCATCTATTGTTTCACGTTTTCAATGCATGTCAGAATGCCACTGTCAAGTTTGAAATGAAAATGAACAAGTTGAACTGCATTCAAAGTCTGACCTGTGCAGGGTGGTTTGACATCAGAGGTGTATTTCAAGTAGGTGGTAAAGTGAGAGATCTGGGTAAATTAACCCAGAGGAAGTGGTAAACCTTAGTCTGGCTAGATAGATAGATATTGATATATCATTGATATATCAAGGGGAAATTCAAGGAATCACTATACTAAGCTTTCAAGCTTTTAAGATTGAACATTAGTATGGGGTGGCTGCACTTTGTCTCTTCTGCACAAGAGGCGTGATCAATGGGCATCGTTCAAATGGCTCTGTACCATGGAGGTATTATATATAACTGGAGAGAGTGACTTAAGTCCCGCCCTCCATTCAAATGAATGGCGGAGGCTAGGCTAGTAAATCCGACCAATTTATAGTCAACGTCATATTGAACACTGGAGCTCCGATCCAGCGCCAGTCGGCTCTGACCATGCGCAACGTTCCAAAGCGGGAAATGACGCATGGACCTACATTGATTTCTATTGGGCATTCTGTAAAAAGAGAGTCATCCTCCAGTTCAGAGGGTGGCGATAATGCACATACCTTGCTTGCCACGTAACAACAAGCAGAAAGTTGCTTGGGGACGCACAGTGGAGTGTCACACGGATGATTGGCTATAGGTACCCGTCCACCAACATGTGCGCGCATGAGAGCTCGTGCCCAACACGGATTTTCGTGCACGGAGCTGGTTCTAAATGCTCCATGAGGCGCCATACGTGAAAATGGCGCTTGCTAACATGCCGAAGCTAATCTACACGGCCTTGACCCCCTGCTCTGTACACTTGGATAGTCCTTCAACCAATCAGACCAACGATCCGGTGCATCTTTTGGATGCTAGTTTCTGATTGGAGCCAAAGGTTCTGGCAGGGAACAGAGGAGGTGGATGTGCAGGTTTCCAGCCTGAGCTGCCATAAACCTCCTAATAGAAGGGCCCGTTGGCTTTGATTAGTTTGGAGATTGAAACTCTGGGCCATTCTGTTATGAGACTTACCACTTCCTCTTAGCTATCGTACCTAGGCTTGCCATTAAAGGTACACTATGCAAGATTTTCACCTTAAAGCCAATTTGATGGTAAACAAACTTGTAATAGGCAAATTATTCACCTAGCTATAGGCTACAGCATAGACGTAGTGAGTCCCTACTGAGAAAACATGCCATGCAACTTCCAAGTGCGGCGTCCCGCCAAATCTCGCAAGAATCATGAAACATGTAGATATAGCTGTTTAGAGAGAGTTTTTGCCCGTTGTTAATCATTCACATCCATTACAAAAGCATCTGCATTGTGTACAGGGGTATCAGTTGCGAGAAGTTTGCTATTCACAATGGCAGAGTAACATAAATTAGTCGAGACTCTAGAGGAAGTTCTACAGCCGCCAAAAACACCTAAAACGGCGTAGTGTTGCTTTAAACCACCTGCTTGGAAGTGTGGCCTGGTGCTGTGCGTGTGTGTGTGTGTGTGTGTGTGTGTGTGTGTGTGTGTGTGTGTGTGTGTGTGTGTGTGTGTTCTAGCTGGCATGGCGTGATGCTCCGTGTGTGTGTTTTAGCGAGCATGGCTTGATGCTGTGTGTGTGTGTGTGTTCTAGCTATAGCGTTTGCCACCCAGTGCTCCTCTGTGTTGTTGGATGAACAAATCCTGTGCAGAAGAATATGTCTCACTCCTTCTCTCTCGTTCTGTTTGTCTTCTAGGCTCACTCCCTCACTCACTCCATCACTCGCTCACTCACTCACACACTCCCTCACTCACTCATTCACTCACACACTCCCTCACTCGCTCACTTGCTCACACACTCACTCACTCACTCACTCACACACACACTCACTCACTCACACACTCACTCACTCTCTCACACACTCCCTCACTCACTCACTCACACACTCACTCACTCACTCACTCACTCACTCACTCACTCACTCACTCACTCACACACTCCCTCACTCGCTGTGCTCATTTGCTCTTTCTCTCTTTCTGTCACTTACTCTCGGTCCCTCTTCCTCTCGTCTTTCATTTTCTCCTTCTCTCTATCCCTCACCCCTTTACCTCTCTCTCTCTCTCTTTTCACCTTCTCTCCCCTCCTCCCTCTCTCTCCCTCTCTCTCCCTCTCTCTCTCTTAATAACTCAGTCTCTCCCCCCTGTGTCTCCGTGGTGCGGTTGGTTCCAGTGCTGTGCGGTGGTTCCTCTGATTAATAGCCGTGGAGAGAGGGGCTGTGTGCGGCCTCGGGAGTACACTTAATAAAAGCAACCTTTTCCTCAGTGCCAAAAACCAGAGAGAGGGAGAGCGAGAGGGAGGGGATGGGTGGAACAAGGGGTAGAGAGAGGGAGGGAGAGAGAGAGAGAGGGAGAAGGGATGGATGGAACGAGGGGTATAGAGAAGGAGGGGGAGAGGGAAGGATGGAAAGAGAGAGGGGAGGAGGGAGGGAGCTGGGCCTTAGCCCACACTGCCAAAAGCACCCAGTGAAAGTTTATGAGTGTGTGATTTAGGCCTGCTGTTTCACATTAATGCTGCCCTACCTGCCGTCATCAGCCTCTCCTACACGTGCGCACACACACACACACACACACACACGTGCGCACACACTCACACACACGTCTATCTTTCTCCTCAAACTACCTCTCCAAGTTTCTCTCACCCTTTCATTCATTTTTTCACACTTTTTGTATCTCTCTCCTGTCCTCTCTCTATTCTTTCTCCCTCTATTCTTTCTCTTTTCAGGCGCTCTACTCCTCTCTCCCCCTTCTTTCTCTCCCCCCCCCTTGTTTCTCTCTCTTTCATCCCCTCTCCCCTCCCCCCCCTTGTTTCTCTTCTCTTTTTCCCCTCCATTCCTCTGACTATCAGATAACTAGCTGGAGGAAAATCATGGTGAGAGGAGAGGGGGAGGGGGAGGAAGAAAGAGGTAGAGGAGAGGAAAGGAGAGGGGTATAGGAGAGGAGCGGTGGAGAAGAGAGAGGGGTAGAGGAGGGGAGGGAGAGGAAAGAGGGAGGAGGACGAGGAGGAGAGGGGGAGAGAAAAGGAGCTGTGGAGAAGAGAGAGGGGTAGAGGGGAGGAGGAAAGAGGATGGAGGAGAGAGGGAGAGAAAAGGAGCGGTGGAGAAGAGAGAGGGGTAGAGGGGAGGAGGAAAGAGGATGGAGGAGAGAGGGAGAGAAAAGGAGTGGTGGATAAGAGAGGGGTAGAGGGGAGGAGGAAAGAGGATGGAGGAGAGAGGGAGAGGAGAGGTGGAAAAGCCTCCAGCTGTGTCAGATGATTTGCAGGCCCCTGCAGCGTGGTGTGGCCTGTACAGAAGCCTCCCTGTGCTCACGTCACACTCGGCCAGCACACACGCCACACCGTCTGGAGAAATCCCTCAAGGACCCCCCGCTCTCACTGCAGGGGACTGTAAACACAGGTCACCGTGTGTGTGTGTGTGTGTGTGTGTGTGTGTGTGCGCACGCGTGTGTGTGTGTGTGTGTGCGCTTGAGTTTGTGTCTGTGTGTGTGTGCTTGTGTGTGTGTGTGTGTGTGTGTGTGTGTGTGTGTGTGTGTGTGTGTGTGTCTGTCTGTCTGTCTGTCTGTCTGCCTGTGTGTGGGTGTGTGTGTGTGTGTGTGAGGGGATGTGGCTCCCTAAGATGTTTGTTGAGACACTGAAGCCCTTTGTCTGGTAAACAGTATCTTCAGCTGACATCCCAGCGCAATCAGTCCCGTGCCAGCATCTGATCTCATCTGCTGATATCCCACATTAATCATTAGTGGAGACCACATCTCCAATGGGAAAGTTAAACAACACACAATTGGGGCTGAAATGATTCATAACTCATGTCAAATTTTGATTTGCTGTGCATTTCAATTTGACTGATCCTTCTAGCTGGAGATGATAAAGTACTGATAAAGTGAAGTACATGACAAAAGTACTTCACTTTATCATGTAGAGAGCCTTATGGTCAAATAACGATTCATTAAAAAACTACACTAGAAGAACACTCAGAGATTGCAGACCTCTGCCAAGCGAAAACATAACGGCCTCCTGGATCCAGACGGTGATACGGTTCACTTCCAAAATGTACTGTTTCTTCCTTGGGTCATTTCAGACCTTCCCTGAAAATGTCATCGAATTCCATCCATTACTTTTGAGTTATCTTGAGAACAAACAAACAAACAAACAGACAGACAGACAGACAAACAAACCCTGATGATGTAATAACATTGGTCATTGGTATGAGTCATTTTGGGCTGAAAGGGATGAACTGGGCACAAAATAGTACACTACATATCTCGCTATCTCACCATCAAGGATACATGTTAGGGTGCCAAGATATTCACAATTATCAAGGAGCTTCCCGCACAGCAGTCCTCACTGATTGTATCAGTAAGAGTGTGTATGTGTGTGTGTGTGTGTGTGTGTGTGCGCACGTGCACACAGGTAACAGGCAGGTCGGAGTGGGGCTCACACACACACACACACACACACACACACACACACACACACACACACACACACACACACACACAAACGTACTGTACGTTTCCCAGGGTGTCTGGTAGGAAAGAGGCCATTGTTCCTGGGCAGAGGAGAGGGAAGAGCGCCGCGCGGCTGTCGCCCCTGTGCCTCCCTGTCGACGGCAGGAAGTGTGTGAGAGCGCCGCAACAATGATGGCGCGCGTCGCCACGGCCGCTGCCATTCCCACCGTCCGCCCCGAACAATGGGCCGGCACCTGAGACACGCCCCGTTCCCAGGCTCCTCACCGCGCCGTTCCCACAACTACCCCTTCGTGTCCCCCTTTGAACCACCCCTGGGGTAATTAGCCCAGTCCATTATTGTTTCTCGAGGAGCGTCCCGGGGGACCAATCCCTGATCTCCGTGTGTCCTTTGATTGTTGATTATATTTGGACACTACACTGGGCTGAGCGCATGCTGAAGAACTGTTTGTGGGGGGGATAAAATGAGTACGATTTTCCAGTTTATAGAGTTCAGAGAACACTTTCATTTTGTCAAAACATCATTCTTGAGATTTTGAGAATCGCTCGAGTGACTCTTCAGGAAGGTGGGAAGTGATGCTCTGTTGACTCACCACCCCGCTGCACACTAACAATCCACTTTTGCCCAGCTTCGTCATCAGGAACTGAGCGACCACACACACACACACACACAAACACACACACACACACACACACACACACACACACACACACACACACACACACACCACTTTTGCCCTACACCGCCCCACTGAAAAGGGCAATCAGGCCGGCTGGGGGCCACCTTTTGAATGTTCATGCTCACTGCTGTATCTGTGTGAGTGTGTGTGTGTGTGTGTGTGTGTGTATGTGTGTGTGTATGTGTGTATGTGTGTCCGATCACCTTTTGAATGTCCACGCACTGTTTGCTCAATGCCCACCATCCTGTCAACTGTATTGTGTGTGTGTGTGTGTATGTATATGTCTGTATGATAATGTGTGTGTGTGTGTGTGTGTGTGTGTGTGTATATATATATGTCTGTGTATGCATGCATGTGTGTGTGGTCACCTTTTGAATGTCCACGCGCTGCTTTCTTGTCGACCACCTCCCTGTTATGTCACCTTGTCCATCAGGACTCTTTGATGAGCTGGTCATGACATTTCATTAGAACTCCTGGCAGGGGGGGTTTGCCCCCCTCCCCCCAACCCCCGAGGAGTGAGCAACAATGTAACAATGCCACCACCACCACACCATTGTCTGGGTGAACAATCCCCTCCAGCAGTTCCCAGAGGATGGACCGAAGACGGACCAGGAAGTCCGTCCAAACCCATTTCCTCCCTCTCTCCCTCTCCTCTCTCTCTCTCTCTCTCTCTCTCTCTCTCTCTCTCTCTCTCTCTCTCTCTCTCTCTTCTCTCTCTGTCTCTACTCTCTAGTTTTGTACAATCTAAATTCAGAATGCTGTCAAGTGTTGATTTGTTGCTTGTAAGTATCGCCTATTCAGACTGCTCTGGATCGGGGTCAGGGCATGTTCGATGTGTATTTCTGTGCAGTCAATCAAGGGAAAAACACAACGCTTTGTGCTCATGACTGTGTGTGTGTGTGTGTGTGTGTGTGTGTGTGTGTATATATATGTGTGTGTGTGTGTGTGTGTGTGTGCATAATATTACGCAAACAGAGAGTTGTTATGACCTGGATAATACAGGCAATGCTAACAGCAGCAGTGGAGCTATCTTATGGACATGCAGCAGCTCAGTGGTCAGAGGTGTTGGGCAGGCCCCACTCAGGCCACTCTGACTCTCTAGGACTAGCTTCACACCGCAAGCCTTACGATAACTGTGTATAACTATAACGATACTGTATATGAAGTGATATCTATGTATCACTATAACCGTGAAGCGATAACTGTATTACTAACGGATAAATGGCACCAGGAACGATAACTCTATTACTATGACGGTAAAACGATGTATTACTAATGGATAAATGCCACCAGGAACGATAACTGTATAACTATAACCGAGAAGCAATAATTATTTATCACTATAACGGATAAATGGCACCAGGAACGATAACTGTGTATTACTATACGGTAAAACGGTATTACTGTAATGGTAAAAGCATCCACACTGACCAAGGGTAGGGAAAGTCTCTCCTGGTGTTGATGAAGGTGATGGCTAAAGTTTGATAGATTCTGATTGGCTGTCAACTTTTTCTCAAAAACGCTCTGAAAGTGATAGTCGTGGAAAACTGTCCACGACTGTCTGAATCCAATTAACATAAATTGACACTTAACTATATACTAAGTAGCATTCTAAAACGTCGGCGTCCGAAGGAGACAATGCAGGCAGAAGATCCCTGGAGACTGTTGATCTTTATTAGCCGTATTGCAGTGACAGTACAGCCCAAACAATGTTCAGACCAACCATCAGCTGGCACCCTCCGATGAAGTCTAACCCTGGATGGTACCCCTCTCACGCCATCCTGAAACACCCTTTAACCAATCAACATTGAGCAAGGTCAAGTGTATTGGTGGAAATCACCTTTCTATCATCCATAATATTATGCGTACTGTGTAATCTGTTCTTTCCAGGTTCTGTCCCAGAAAAGAGTAACGAGAGGTTCTTCCCATCTTGTTTACTTCATTATCATGCACCTGGCCCCTATCTGTGCCCTCTCCACACCAGCCGATGAGCTCACCTCTCCCCTGACCTTCAAACATCACCGGAGATGTCTTCTCTTGGAGGACAAGTGTTCTCCCAAACCCCACTCCCCTGACTGTTGGTCTGTTTTGCTCTAAATAGTAATGACTCTCACAGAAATGCATTAGGCCCAGAAGCCTACAGCAAATGCAGTAGGCCCAAACTTACAGCTTATGACCATGAAGACATTCTTTGAATCATGAAAAAACACCACATGATCCCTGACGATATCGCTCCTCATGTTGTTATAGTTTATGTGTGGATGTCATCATTCATATTAGCTAAAACGACACTTCTTTGCTGTTATCATTATCGCTCTTGGTGTGAACAGCCTTTTAATGCTCAATTCTGATGTTTTGCTCAAATCCGATTTTGTTGTGTGGCTGTTCACATTGTTTTTATTAAAGGTGGCCAATAATAACAGATTCCTACCCGAGTGAGGACAGCAACAAACCAACACACACACAGCACCCAACTGACTGACCACCTTTAATTGTCGGTCTCCTGCATCTCCTCAGATTGATGCCATAACACACATCAGAGTGTGTGCCCCCAACTTCTCTGGTGCTCCAGTGAAAATACTTGGAATTCCGTCAGCGCAATATTTTGATAAATGTCAATAAAGAACCTAAAAGTCACATGACTTCCGAAATAACTCTTCAGACTGCATGTGGCATTGCAGAACATCAGAGTTATGCATACACATATGGAAGTGACAAATCAGAATGGAAAAGTCCAATTGCATTTGACTTGTGCTGTTCTCACTGTTTGCACAACATCAGAAATGTGTGTCGCATCAAGTGACAAAATCAAATTTGGCCTGGTAGTGTGGAACCTATAGCCTAAGTGTATTCTCAGCATTTTCATATAATAATGTGATTATTTGAGAACAGAACATGAGTCAGTCTTGCCACCTTTGTGTTCACAAGAGAAAATGTCATTTCTGTGGTGGCTCACTGATGACAGTGTATGTGAACAGTTATGCTTCGGAGACCAAGTCAGTCCGTTCATCTCTCTGTCTCATTACAAGAGCGAGACAGAGAGCAAGGATTCTGCTCACCAACATTTTTGTCATTCTGTCCCAGAATACAAATGTAGATGTCTCAGACAAAAAGGTTTTTTTTTTTTTTTCTGACAAAAGGATTGTTGGATTTTTCATGTGTTCTCTGGCTTCTTCCAGAGACTAAATCATGCAGTCGCAGCACAAACAGCTTTATTTTTAGAGGGCTTGTTTTTGTGCTCATGCTGGTGGCTGGTGTTGCTCTACTCTGCTCTCTCTCTCTCTCTCTTGCTCTCTCTCTCTCTCTCTCTCTCTCTCTCTCTCTCTCTCTCTTTGCCATCTCTGTTTCTCTCTCTCTCTTTCTCTCTCTTTGCCATCTCTGTTTGGCTGGTGTTGCTCTACTCTGCTCTCTCTCTCTCTCTTGCTCTCTCTCTCTCTCTCTCTCTCTCTCTTTGCCATCTCTGTTTCTCTCTCTCTTGCTCTCTCTCTCTCTCCCTCTCTCTCTCTCTCTCAGTGACGATGTCTCATCCGTTTCGCTAGCAGGATATGTGGGTACGACGTGTCTTCTGAGCGTCACAGTGCCACAGTTTGGCACCTTCGCCTGGTACTGCGGCCCTGAGGAACACAACGGGATAGAGACAGAGAAGAGAGAGAGAGAGAGAAAAGAGAGAGAGAGAGAAAAGAAAGCTAGAAATATGCACAGAGCTGATGGAGAGAGTGAGACATAGAGAGTGCAGGAAAGATACATGAAAGAGAGAGAGAGAGAGAGGGAGAAATAATTATGTAGAGAAATGGATAGAGAGAGCAGGTAGAGGGGACATGGGAGAGAGAGAGAGGGACAGATACAGCGATGGAGAGAGAGAGAGAGATGGAAAGAGAGAGAAAGGTTGGTGACTGTGTCCAGATCCCCTGGGGCTGAGTAGGCTGCCTGCCCGTCCATACCACACACACACACACACACACAAGCACACACACACACACACACACACGCCTGCTCCACACACACACACACACACACTCTCTCTCTCCGGCCGTCCGGCCCGCCCGGAAAAACACTCCAACTCCGTCCAAACCTGTGCCCTGTGCCCTCCAGTGTGCCCTGTGTGTGTACGGTGGCATATACTGTAGGTCCCATACGCAGTGTGGGCGCGCGTGCCAAGGGAATACTGCAACGCTGTACATGCGCTTTAAGTGTTCCGTTGCTAGGGGTTCTGCACTATCAGTGTGTGTGTGTGTGTGTGTGTGTGTGTGTGTTCGTGGTCAGCTGGGACTCATGTACTGTACTGTGTCTCTGTTAGCGGCTAACTGTAAGCGGGGATATGTGTGTGTTTCTGTGAGTGGTCAGTGCTGCTGCTACTGCTACTGCTGAAGAAGACGACAGACAGAGAGAGAGAGAAAAAAGGTTGGTCAGACGAACAATGTTAGGAAGTGGTTTGTGATTGATTGCATTTTTGTGTGTGGGTGTGTGTGTGTGTGCACTGCAGTGTGGTTGTCTTTCTAGGTATTTGTGTGAGTGTGAGTGTGCGTGCATGTGTGTCTGTCTCTGTGTGTGTGCATGTGTGTGTGTGTGTGTGTGTGTGTGTGCATGTGTGTGTGTGTGTGTGTGTGTGTGTGTGTGTGTGTTTGTGTGTATGTAAATGTGTGTGTCTATCTGTCTTGTTAAAATGTCTATCTGTCTCTCTGTGTGTAAGTATGTGTATCTGTCCGTCTGTCTGTGTCTGTTTGCATGTGTGTCTGTCTATGTGTGTGTAGTGTATGTGTTTGTGTGTGTGTCTATATGTGTGTACTGCATGTATATACTGTATGTGTGTGTGTGTGTCTGTCTGTCTTTGTGTGTGTGTGTGTGTCTGTGTGGCTTGTGTGTTTGTGTGTGCGCCTGTGTCTGTCTGTCTATCTGTCTGTGTGTGTATGTGTGTGTGTCTGTGTGTGTGTGTGTGTGTGTGTGTGTGTGTGTGTGTGTGTGTGTGTGCGCATGGTGCCATTGTTGGCTGGCCCTGCATGGGGATTACAGCAGAACGCTGACTGCGGAATGCTGGTGACCTGGCTGATCCTCTTACTTACAGTATCTGACAAGGTTAGGAGCGCTGTTTCCTGCGCTGCACCGTGTCAGCACGGCCTACGGCCCCATCACACACACACGCCTTCGTCTGTGTGTGTGTGTGTGTGTGTGTGTGTGTGTAAGAGGTAGAATCAGTGGTTGAGTGTGGTGTCTGTATTAAGGGCAGAGTCATAACATGCGGTGTGTGTAGAAATGGCTGACTGCGGCCAGATCCGGGCCAGATCCGGCCCTGATGCGGCCCTGCTGCGGGCCGGTCTCGGCGAGATGAGAGGCCCCTCTGGGTGTGTGTTTTTGTGCTGTGGCTGTATCTGTGTTGTGCTGAGGAAGGGTAGTGGTCTGATTGCGCCGGCGCTGACAAAACAAGAGGAAGGAGTTAGAAAGCTTCACAGGGAGAGAGAGGCGGGGAAAGAGAGAGAACGGAAAAGGAAAGTGCCCAGTTTGAACAGAACGCTGGCTACACTGTCTTCCTCTCTCGTTCGGTTCTGTTCTGTTTTTCTCGCTCTGTTCTCCTTCTCCTTTTTTCTCTGTACCTCTCCATTCTCCTCTCTTCACCACTCACTCCCTCCCTCACCCTTTCTCTCTCTCTCTCTCTTTCTCTCTATCTCTATTCTGTTTTTCTCTCTCTGTTCTCCTTTTCCCTTTTATCTCTGTGCCTCTCCCTCCCTCTCTCTCTCCCTCTCTCTCTCTCTCCCTCCCTCTCTCTCAGCCTCCCTCTATCTCTGTTTCTCCCTCTCTCTCTCCTGCTCACGGTCGTTCAGCTCGCTCGTTACGAGGTCATAAGGCAGGTGCCCCTCTGCCAGCTGTTCCACGACCTCTGAACTCTGAACTCTGCCCGCAGGATAACTGGCCGTGTGGACGGCTGCAGCATGCTCGCCTGGCGGGTTGTTCTTGGCAGGGCGGCCGACAGCACACACACACACACACACACACACACACACACACACACACACACACACACACGTACCGTACAGTGCAGCTCAGCAGAGATCATTAATCCTTCATGGAGAACGAGCGCGGCTGTAGAGAACAGGAGATGTGTGTGTGTGTGTGTGTGTGTGTGTGGGGGGGGGGGGCCGCATTCTTTCCACCGGCAGGCAGACGGTGCCCACATACCTACCCATCGCCACAAGAAGGAAGATAGAACACCGGCGTTCAGGAAGAAAAATAGCGCAGGTTGAGAGAGAGAGATGAAACAATGGCGCTCAAAAGTGCAAGAGGAGAGGAAGAGAGAGGAAGAGAGACTGTGGAGATGTCTGCCATTATTGTTATTGTGCTCCCATGGGTCAAGTGAGGCATGCGTCCACTACAGAGCGGCCCTGCTCTGGGTCCCTGGCACACGGCCACCTGCGTCATGGTCATGGCCCAACCTGGGGTGCGCTTCCCAAAACCATGCATGAATCAGGACCACATCAACCTGGAGCCAGATGATCAGATCACATTGATGGCATGGCAGTGTGTGTGCATGTGTATGTGTATGTGTGTAAGCATGCGTGTGTGTCTGTGTGCACGGGCATTTGTGTGTGCGCATGTCTGTGTTCGCGTGCGTGTGTGTGTGTGTTGTCTGTTTATGTGCGTGCGTTTGCATTTGTGTTTGTGTTTGTGTTTGTGTTTGTGTGTGTGTGTGTGTGTGTGCGTATGTGTGTGTGTGTGTGTGTGTGTGCGTGTGTGTGTTGTCTGTGTACGAGCGTGTGTGTATGTGTGTGTGACCGCCCTAAGTCCTAGTCAGATGTGTGTGTGTGTGTGTTTGTTTGTTTGTTTGTTTGTTTATGTGTGTGTGTGTGTGTGTGTGTGTGTGTGTGTGTGTGTGTGTGTGTGTGTGTGTGTGTGTGTGTGTGTGTGTGTGTGTGTCTGTGTGTGTGTGTGTGTCTGTGTGTGTGTGTGTGTGTGTGTGTGTGTGTGTGTGTGTGACCGCCCTTAGTCCTAGTCTGAATGAGATGTGGCGCTGTTGAGATGTGGATCTGGATGCTCTTCATCATTAGTCTCTTCCCACATCACTGGCACTGACTCAAATCCAGTTATGGCGTGTCCTCTACTTTAATCTCCAATACTCTATCAGCCCTCAACATCTGCCTTTTTATTTTTAGACTGAGCAGACCTGTGTGTGTATGTGTGTGTGTGTGTGTGTGTGTGTGTGTGTGTGTGTGTGCGCGCACACCGTGTTGGCTGTGCTTTTCACTGTCCAATGTCAATGAGAATAAATTAAACCTGATCCTCTGTTTCAAATCCAAATATGCTTCATTGGCAGTATCAGATGTATTGGCAAAAACAAATAGTATATATATTTACTAATGAGCAGAGCGGAGGAGAGCACATAATTGAGAAAGACACAAACAGCAAGAATGAGAGAGACCAACAGACACACAGACAGACCAACAGACTGACAGATACAGAGAGAAATTGAGAGCGGTAGAGAGTGAGACAGACAGACAGGTGGGCAGACAGACAGATGAATGAACAGACAGACCAATTGAATTTGAGAGACCAAAAGACAGACGGACAGACAGACAGACAGATGGAGGGTATGGGGAACAGGGAGGGAGTCTGGATTCTTTCAAACATTTCTTCTTTTTTTTTTTTTTTTTTTTTTTTGGACAGCACCCTTACCTGATGACGGAGAATTTGTTCTGCTTTCAAGCACTGCTGGCATTTTTATGCTTTTTCCATCCTCGGAGGCTTCAGCCCTGGCAGGTAAGACATGTTTCTGAGCCCAGTGATCCAAGGGCCGTCCTCATCTACAGCGAAGAGCGAACACCCGTCAGCTGAGAATTAACAAGGTCCACATGCACGATCGAGGGAAAATACCATCGGAATCCAGAATTAAATAACCACCATTCCATGAAATTTATTTTCATATTGTTTTACTTTGCATAATTGCCATATGAATACTGTATTTGTTTCACCCAAATCATATTATTTTCTATTATCATATTATTTGACAAAAAAAAAAAAAATCTGATTTGTTTCTAATCTAATTTGTTTGTGTGTCAGATTAATATTGGATTATCGCCTGATGAGACAATTCAAAGGGAGGCTTATTCATTATCAATAAGATTTCAGTGGAAAAGTACCAGCTTCTCATGCTTCAGACTGACTATCTAGCCCTGTGTGAATCTCACTCACTGAGATGCATGCAATTGGAAGGATTTAGACCATGGTCATGCCTGAATAGACCACAAGATGTTGTGGGTCATTTTACAAGAAGTTTTTTTAGTTTTAGTTTAGCTTTTTTTTTTTGTTTAGTTAAGTTTTTACAAAAGTTGTAGAACTACCAGAGTTTTAAATTCATTCACAAAGGTAATTATTTTCCAAAACGTCTTACAGTAAAGTACGAGTCTGCAAATTTATCAGTCTACAAATAGCAATGAAGGTTTCAGCCACTATTTAGAGAAATTAGTCATATGAAATCAAAATGTACAGAAAGTCATCGGCATTAAAAAACTTTATTATAAAGTTTTGATTTCACATCTATCTTCATCATATAATAAATATAACAATTTAAATATGGAGAGCATAAAAATTTAAATTACATCTTTGTTAAATACTATTCTCATAAGTGTCCTAAGTGCAGACTGATCCCATTACTGTCCTCACAGTGTCCGCCACGCTGTACCTCTGGTGTGGGCATGTCACAAGAGCCCGTCCACTGTGCCACACAGATGCCCCATCCACTGTGCCACACAGATGCCCCATCCACTGTGCCTGTGTGCCACACAGCTGCTTTCTGAGTGTCGCTGATAGAGTCTTTAGAGGAATAGTTGGGTCCAAGAATAACCTATCTATTTTGGGATGATAACGAGTGTAATTTTCCATTGGGGACACAAAATGGCGTCGATCGGAGTAGTTTTGAGTTAGAGCTGCATATGCATTTGCCAGAAAAAAGCATACAAGCAACAGCCTTGGGGGAACAAGCTCACTACGCCAAAACAAATCGCTATATTAAGCCATTGACCAGGCTCTCAAAATATCGTTGACTCCGAGTTGTTCTTAGACCAAACTATTCCCTCACGGGTCCCCACAACACATCTGCTTTCTGAACGCAGCTGATAGAGTCCTCAAGTGTCCCTCCACCAGTCCGCTCCAGCCCTGGGTCCCCCAGTGTGTGTGTGTGTGTGTGTGTGTGTCTCTTTCTCTCAGACGCCAGGGCCCCAGTGCTTGCTGGGAAAGAGGACTGGCTCTGTTGGCTCCAGTCCCTCGGGCGCAATTAAGTTCATAGGGGAAAGGACATCACACAAGTATCCATCCAAACAAGGGAAATGGCTCCGCTTTAACTGCAATCCACAGAACCCCAGGGGACAAGAGGGTGTGTGTGTGTGGGTGTGTGTGTGCACTCATATCTGTGTGTGCTTGTGTGTGTACATGTGTGTATGTGTGTGTATGTGTGTGTGTGTGTGTGTATACATGCACATATGTCTATATGTCTATATATTTACATGTGAGTAAGAGTGTGAGAATATCTGCGTACGTGCATGTATGTCAGTGTTTCTTTGTTTATGTTTGTGTGTGTGAGTGTGTGTGTGTGTGCATGTGTGTGTGTGTGTGTGTGTGTGTGTGTGTGTGTGTGTGTGTGCTGTTTCCCCCTGCCTGGTCCCCTAAAGACCCTCATTCACATCAGCCTCTTCCCCACCCAGGGCCTCACACGTAGTGCCTGTGCTTGGTGTCGCCGCCCTTGTGGTGGCTGTGCTTATTGCGCTTGCTCTGCCTGTGCATCTGCTGGTGCTGCTGCAGCCTGTGCTGGTGCCCTCCGCCACTGGCCAGGGGCCTCATGCCGCTGATGCAGTTCAGGTAGCTCGGCAACAGGTCAGAGGTCAACCCCGGCGTCGTCTCCCCGACCCCGACCCCGACCTCCAGCGCCCAGCTCTGGTCAGTCCGCGGGACCACCCCCGCGTCGTCGAGGCCGGGCAGGTACTGATGCCCCCTCTCCTCGTAGGCGGGCGCTAGCGTGCTCTCGCTGGCGGTCTCCAGGGGCGAGGGCGCGCGGGCGATGTCGCGTGTCCAGGGCTGGCGGCGGTAGCGGTAGCGCTTCTCCAGGCGCTGGGTGACGGCGCGCTGCAGCAGGTTCAGCAGCTCCAGGACGTTGAGCAGCACGGAGACGCCGGCGATGGCCTGCAGGTAGACGGTGAAGATGGTCTTCTCGGTGGGCCGCGACACGAAGCAGTCGACGGTGTGCGGGCACGGCTGGCGGCGGCACTCGTAGCGCGCGGGGATGGTGAAGCCGTAGAGGAGCCAGAGGCCCAGCATGAAGCCCAGCTCCAGCAGCAGCTTCAGGGCGATACTGACCGCGTACGCCGCCAGCAGCCTGCCCTTCAGCCTGGGCCGCTCCGCACCTCTCTTCCTCCCTCCTCCTCCTCCTCCTTTCTCCTCCTTCTTCTCCTCCGCCGCCACCGACTCCTCGTCCTCCTGGATCACCTCCAGCTTGGCCTTCCCTGCCTCTGCGCCTCCTCCATGACTCCTTCTCCCCTGCCCCTTCCTCTTCTTCTCCTCCTCCTCCTCCTCCTCCTCCTCGGCCGCTCCTCCTCCTCCTCCTCGCGCCTCCCTCTCGGCCTCCTCCCTGGCGCGCACGGCCACATAGCCGAAGTAGAAGATGGTGGGTGTGGAGACGAAGATGATCTGCAGGACGAAGTAGCGGAAGTGGGAGACGGGGAAGGCCTGGTCGTAGCACACCTCCTCGCAGCCCGGCTGCTTGGTGTTGCACACGAAGGCGGACTGCTCGTCGTCCCAGGCCGACTCGGCGGCCGTGCCCAGGGCCAGGATGCGGAAGAGGAAGAGGACTGTCAGCCACACGCGGCCCACGCCGGTCGAGTTCTCCTGGCCCTCCTCAAGCAGCTGCTCCAGGAAGCTCCAGTCAGCTCTGGACATCCTCCGTCACCTGCACACACACACACACACACACACACACACACACACACACACACATATTAATATACACACACACATCTGCCGGTACCTGGACACACACACACACACACACGTGTATTAACACATACACACACACACACACACATATTAATATACATACACATATCCGCCGTTACCTGGACACACACACACACGTGTTAATACACACACACACACACACACACACACACACACATATTAATATACACACACACGTTCACAGTTACCTGGACACACACACACATGTGTTAATACACACACACACACACACACACACACACATTCATATACACACACATCCGCCGTTACCTGGACACACACACATGTTAATATACACACACACACACACACCTGGGGCACACACACGTGTTAATATGCACACACACCTGGGGCACACACACATACACACATATTAATTCATGCACATCTATATACATACACACACACACACACACACATCAAATTGTAACTCCAGCGAAAATTGACCGCAGACATCAAATAAGCCGTGGAGACATTGATCAACCACTACAGAGCATGCACCGGTATATACTAACTAACACTTTCCAGTAATATTGTTCAAAACAGCACCAAACCTCATCAGTAGCTTGCTCAGGGTCCCTAGACATAAAACAAGGCACCAACAACATAGTTAGCGAGTTTATTACAGAAGACTGTTAAGGAGACTTACCAACTGTCCCCCTACCAGCTCCCCTTGAAGGAAAATTCGTATAAGGCAATTATGTCACGTGAAATCTCAATTTTCCTTTGAAACAAGAGTTGGTGTTCTTTACAGTCCTCTGTAATAAATTTCAGGTATGTTGTTGGTTTGTAGGGACCCTGAGCAACCTACTGACAAGGTTTGGTGCTGGTTTGAACAATATTTCTGGTCAAAAAATGGAAAGTGTTTGGCTTTTGCGATTTTGGGCTGCAAATACAGGGGCAAGCTCTGTAGTGGTTGATCAATGGAAAATACTGTCTCCACGGCTTATTTGATGTGTTTTCATGCAGAAATGCTGAATATGAAGAACTGCTGAATATCTATTCACACACATAACACACTTAACAAACACACACACACACACACACACACACACACACACACACACACACACACACACCTACACACACACACACACACACACACACACACACACACACACACACACACACACACACACACACACACACACACACACACACACTCACAAACATACACATGATTACGATGCCTTCTCAGCACATACAGAGCACAGTATGTCGTATACATGCATTCACTGTATCTGAACGACTGAATGGCCTAAAACAGGCACGGAGAGTAGAGTGGGGAGTGTAAAGGCTTGAGTCTACCACACGTTAAGTGAGAGAATCCATAGTGAAACTATCACTGGCACATTCCAGTAAAAATTGGCATATCTGGTACTTTCTCTCCTCCCTTAAAGATAACGTCTCTTCATCCGTGATTTGGCAAGAGATAGAGAACTAAATTATATCTCAGTTTAGATAACAGATGTTTGGTTTTTTTTTCTTTGAAAGGATCTCTCGTCTGCTCTAATGAGAGAGTCATCTGCGTGTGTTTATCTGATTTTTTTTCTTCTTCTTCGTCAAATTCATCAAGAAACCCACATCAGACAGGTCCTGTTCACTTCACTTTGACTCAAATGTTCGTCATCAAAAACAGGTCGTGACCACCTCATTACTCATTTTCCAATGTTTTACATTTGTTTCGGTTTGATCAGAACCTGGATCGGCTCCTCCCTCCGAGCGGGCCTATTTGGTAGCATGTTTTCTATTACGTCGATAAGGTTGTGTGGGGTCATTCACTTGAAGGCAAGACTTGTTGAAATTTTCCATTTGGTTTGCCCAGCTCAAGAACAAGCTTCAGGCATTTTCCACATTTAAAACATAAGCTTTGACATGGTTTCAATTTCACACATAATTAAATGGGCAACAACGGCCCGGTTTTATTTTTTATTGCTCTCTAACGAGAGCGGCGTGAGTCCGCTCGCTCTCTGACGATATTTCCATATAGCCGCAGGGAATCGTGTTCTCCAGCCTTGACATTCCCCAAGTCTTAGTGATTTACATCTGTGTAAACATCCTCCGCGTCGTGCCATTACTGCCCTGGCCTTATCTCTTTGATTATTTGTTTTCTTAGTTTTCTTCCCTCGCTCAAGGCATTTGGCGTTTGTACAGCGCACGCGAAAAAGCGCACGATTCGTGCCGAGAGGAAGACATTGGTCTATCCGTTTCGATAAGAGGTAGCCCATCAGAATACACACGCTAGGTTAGGCCAGCGCTCCCGGAGTGTGCTGTCAAGTTTGCCTAAGATCAGTTGGGATAATGACACACCACACGGCCACCCCAGGTTCGAGTTCATAAGTACCCTAGTTCAGTTTAGGTCCAAAAGTATATACAAAGTGTAAAGTCTTAAAACTACGCGTCAGAAATACACATTGACCAAATGAAAGTAAACTTGTACACTCTGTGCATGCTGTTTAAAACACACACGTCTGTCTAGGATTAAGCCAATTTGAGTCAAAGCTTGATATATAAACTCGGGTTTTGCCCTTGCAGTAGCTTTCCATCACAAGAAACGAAACATGTCCCATATTAAAACTAATTGAAAACACATTTGAAAGGAGACTGGTAGGCTGTAGGCTACATGTCTTTGTAAAAAGTTACATACAAAGTTTTCTGAAAATCTGTGGCTTTCGGATACATATGGACTTATATGATATATGATATACATAAAAGATAAGATTATATCTTGTATATACACTCAGAAGTATCACTCGCACTTACCTGTCACTGGTAAAGTAGATTTTTGTTATTGTTGTTCCGAAGTGGAGTGATGACAAGCGGAGATTTACTCGGTTCTAACCGCCCGGGTTGCTGCTCGGCGCTGCTTGTGCCCTATAAGGAGTTGGGTGATCGGAAAAAGCCAGAGAAACTTTCCCATGCTTCCAGCTGACCCTCCCACAGGAACTTTGTCCAGGAAAAGGGATGGATGGATTCATAAATAGTTCCTTGATGTCCTTTTCTGGCGGGGGGGCGATGTGGAAGGGGGTAATTCCTGCCATTTACTGTGGCCTATTCATGAGGCTATTTCTCTGGAGTTTCCATTTCTTTATACCTTTCACTTCCATTTGGCATAAAACCGGAGAGCTATTTTGTGAAGTATCAGGACTTTTTTCTTAATACCATGAGGTGACGTGAGCGCCGAAGATATCTTCTGAAGTGGCCCAGCGTTCCGGCAATATTGTGAGCGTGCAATATCGCGTTAGACCAGACAAGGTCGCTACTCTCCACGCATTTCCCTTGAACACGCTGTGTGGCTGTAGGAGGTCTGGCCCGCTGTGTGCCATGCAACTAACAACCTAGAGAGTGGCAGCGACATTGGTGTCGTGCAACGTTTGGTTAGGACACACACTCTTAGAAATCAAAGGTGCTACTGTATATTAAACCAAAATGGTTCTGTTGCACGCTTCATATAGCCTATGACACCCCTAAATGGTTATTTAAAACAGTTTTAAGAGTTCATCAAAGGAACCCCCTAAGGGTTCTTTAAAGTCTGCATGGTTTACCTTTATGCAACATGGTGGGCTACTAGTGAATATGGTTGAACTGGACTCAGATATGGACCGACTTATGTTATACATAAGTCGCAACGTCTGTGAGTGTGTGGTTGGAACTTCTTTGCCTAAGAGCAAACCTGCTAAAAAAAACCGTTTGAAAAAGTCATGCCATGCAGGTGCCAGGGCTTCAAATTCATTTGAATTTGACAAACCATGCAGTGCAAAAACAGTGACTTGAATTCAACACATATTGCCTCAGTAGCGGGCCTATTCCTGTCATATTGACCTAAACGTAATTATTGTTTCTGTGAGAGGGAGCTCGACATCAATGGTACTTTCGCAAAACCTTAGCGGATAGCCATCCAAAGTGGCAAAGTTCTAACTACAATTATCACAAATAAGAAATATTACAATTTGGTGTTTGTGACTCTACTGGCACTACTCTACTCTTCGTTTAAGTTGTTTAGGTTTAATCGGTCTTCTCTGAAGTAAGTTGGTTGTGCCTTGATATGCTAGGCCTATTATTATGGTATTCCTCAGGCGA
>NC_085017.1:6207935-6212935 GCF_963854185.1 Sardina pilchardus
CCTCGTATGAATATTACGGGCATTTAAACCATCCACGTACGTACCACATCACAAAAATGAATCATGATTCCGTTCCATTCACTCTGGTCTGGTCATGAGCTGTGCGTGGTGGCAAAACAACCTGGTCCTTCAGACCGACACAGAGGCACCCGCGTTAAGGGTTAACCACTGCCTTGAGTCTGAACGGAGCGCATCTTCCAAACAAGGGCCACGCCTTCTCCGCGAACACGGGAAGCACACACACACACACACACACACACACACCGCATTTAAAAATTAAGACATAAACCGTCTCCAAATTGCCGTGCAGTGAGTGAGTGAGTGCCGTAGTCTATGCCATGGCGTGGCGTTATTTCGACCACAGTGTAAGACTATATTGTGTATTCATCGAAACACACATTGTTGCCCCCTGATTTTTCTTTCCAAAAAAAAAAAAAAAGTAATCGCGAATATCGACTGAGAAGTGAGGCTAACTCAAGCCTATTAGAGAGACACACACACACACACACACACACACACACACACACACACACACACACACGCACACAGTGCTCGCTGTGCCATGCCTGCCTCAGACAGTTGAACTGTGCTGTGGGATGCTGCTCGCGCTGTCAGGCCCCTCCTCCGGTTGGCGGGCCACGGGGAGTCCCGCCGACCAATAGTGCGCTCGCGCTGGACTGGTGGGGAATCCTGCGCGCGCGCTGGCAGAGGAGAGGAGAGGAGAGGAGAGACAGAGCTCGCTAGCGGTACATACGCTGTTGGAAAATAATAAATAAAATAACGGAGCTGCAAAGAGCATGAGGACCCTCCTGCGCGCGCTGCACTGCTGAGTTTTCTTGCTCCATGGTCGGTCGCCCCGCGTGCCACAAACCCATCAAAAACGGCCGCCTCCGTTCAGAGGAATATTGGACTAAAGCCTGTCGGCGTGAGGATGCACGAGTGACGGCTCCCCAAGTAAAGGTAAGCAGGCGGTGATGGGGTACAGCAGCTGATGCTGCAGCGCATGAGAGCTCGAGACTATACGGAACAGGCTATAGGGAGGTTGGGCACGAGAGCTCTGGGTTGACTTGACTGATAGCTGCCACGTTCATTGCGTAACCCGCCAGAAGAAAGAGAACACACACACAAAAAAAGAACAGAGAAGGAAATTGGGTTCATGCACTCTTGAGGGTTCCGTGTCAACAGAGCCCCCAGCAGCTGTGTCAACAACTTGAGCAGCTATTGGAACTTTTATGGTGATCTGATCAGCGAGTCCCGTCACGTATAGACTCTCTCTCTCTCTCACACACACACACACACACACACACACACACACACACACACACACACACACACACACACACACACACAACGCACGCGCGCATCACTTTGAAGCTGCGATCAAAACCAGCGGGCGAACAACGCACCGACCCCCTTATATATCTTGGAATGACTTCAGCTGATGCGTGAACGCTCGCTGACCGTGAATCCGCGTGTCCTGGAGCAGAATTCGCCGGGCGCTTATCACGGTTTACACTAAAAAGCAGTCGCGCGAGGCGTAATTAACCTCACGAGAGTTGCAGGAACGGGACACACAACTCAACGGGGCCGGAATTGCATGCCGCCGCTCGAGCGCCAACGCGATGCCAAATCAAGTGCAAATCCCTCGTGAAAAAGTGTCCTCGCGCCACACTAACAAAACTCATCTCATTAACTCCCTGTAGCCTGCGCGAGGAACACGGGTAAATCAGTGTGCGCGGGAGCAGCGACCTGAGAGAGATACATGTTCTATCTGCTAAACCATATAGCCTAATAGCGGTCACACCAGATTTGTTTCTTTTTTATGTAGTCTACATATTAAGGTATAAGGTGTTTTTTCCTTGTGTGGCAGGGCCTATTTTATTTAGTGGTTTTGCTTATACTTGATCATGTTTCCATGACACCCTAAACACTAATGGCTAGTAGGCCTACGGATTAGCGGGGTAACTATGAGCTGGAGCGGGCTGCTCTGTCTCATTGATTTTCTCGATTGATTATGATGTTGGCTACCAGGCTCTATTTGGGCTGGATGAAGTGTGTGTGTTCATAGCTCTATTTGGGCTAGATGAAGTGTGTGTTCATAGCTCTATTTGGGGTAGATGAAGTGTGTGTGTGTGTGTGTGTGTGTGTGTGTGTGTGTGTGTGTGTGTGTGTGTGTGTGTGTGTGTGTGTGTGTGTGTGTGTGTGTGTGTTCATAGCTCTATTTGGGATAGATGAAGTGTGTGTGTTCATAGCGTCCACTGTGCTCCCCTGAGCTGGTGAATGCTGCTGAGCGATTCAAATCAGGATGCAACTTTTCGGCTCATGTTATGCGCATTAGTGTCTTTTGACAGATTACGCTTGGTGACTGGCTACACCCCTCTCTGGGAGCCCTGACAAAAAGCTCACAAATCACTCGCATGGCCCCTATTCAGCGAATGAAAGCATCAGTTACAAACTAACAGCCTTACTACCCAGATGACACGGATAGACATACGGCTCGGGCGCACACATATTCCTGCCCCGGTCTCCTTTCCACAACACCGTGTCCTTTTGAATAAAGAAGACGTGCTAAACTGGGATTATGTGAGCAGCAAGACAACTAGTCTGAGCTTCACACAGCTCCAATAATTTCCCATTTCTTCAGTGGACGCGCATCAGCGGAGCTCCGTAGGCTACAAATGGTGCTAACTCGAATCACAGCAGTCATTTGATTCATAGCCGACCAGGCGTCTCTCTCTCTGTTCTCTTCAGAGGACATATTTCATGCTACTTGTATGTTGTTTGTTTGACGTAACGTCAGTTGGCACCGGCAGATACTTAGAGGGGAGGCAGATAATGCTCGAAATTGGGGATTAGAACTAATTGCTCGAGGCTCAGCTATTTTAGCTGTTTTATGCCTCTACAAATCCGTTTAAGTCTTTTCAGTGTCACACAAAGGCCCGGATAATAAGGGATGTGTTGATATGTTCATGATTAGCCGTCTTAGCTGCTAAGGCTGTCAGTCGCAGCGTTCTACCCATCGCGACGTAGAGTGTTTTAGGGAAAAGTCGATAGACCGTGTGATGGAGCATCTGCCGAACGGAGTCAGGTTTCTCACGGGCCTCTTGATGCCGGTCCTCGAATATCATGATCAGGGTATGGCACTGACGTCACTCGCACCGGAGGTGACAACCTCCCAGCCAATCTTGGTGTTTTAATTAACGAATCACACCGTCTGTAACTATGGAACCGAAACGCAAGGCTTTGAAGTGCTTCTTTCTCCCCCCGCCATAGTGTTTTCAGGAAAGCAGCGCCTTGTTGAGGTCTATTTGGCAAACTCGCTATGTGGGGAAGTGGTCCAACATGCAAATTGGCTCCTTTCAGAAGATCAAAGTAACAAAATTACTTTTTCCTGCTTCAAGGTGTCTTTGGCTGAAGAAAGACAGATTATAGAGTCTCCTTGATTACTCAACAAATGCTCATAATTCGGATTGTAGAATTATCCAAACATCAATGTGTTTACCACTTCTGTGCTCATGAAAATCCTAATAGTCATATTTGCTTCTCTCAGCAGTGTGATTGACAAGGCAGACCTGTGTCTATGAATTTAATATTTCTGAACAGAAGGCTACAGTATATGCATTATGCACAGTATGCCTGTACCAAGGCATGGCTGTTCACTAGTAAAATAAGTCCCTTGATAGGCTACATTCATTGGGGAATCATGCATGTACACACACATACACAAATGTACTCAGATGACATATGGCACACACACACACACACACACACACACACACACACACACACACTCACTTACTCACAAACACAGTTGTACAGATGACATATGAAACAGTCTCATACATACAGGTGTGCGCACACACACACACACACACACACACACACACACACACACACACACACACACACACACACACACACACACACTAATTCATACCAATGTAAAACCCATAAAGCCCCCCTCCCTCACCACACTGAGCACACAGCAATAAAAGGACCATTTTGCATATTGCATGTCAATATCGGCAGTTTGTGGAGTGTTAAGTTTGATGGAGGTACTGTGTGTGTGTGTGTGTGTGTGTCTACCATCACCACACACACACACACACACACACACACACACACACACACACACACACACACATTTAATCAGCAGCTTTTATGTGCACCAGGGAGGGAGTTCACAACATTAACTCCCACCGGAGCTCTCACAGTAGCTGGAGACTCGCCATCATCCTCCCATCCCCCCATAATGCACACACACACACACACACACACACACACACACACACACACACACACACACACACACATGCAGTAGACACATATGGCACACACACTCACAGTCATATTCATGAACACACACACACACACTCACAGTCCACTGCTAGGACGTGTGTGTATGTGTGTGTGTGTGTGTGTGTGTGTGTGTGTGCAGAGCTGCAATGGTGCATTGCATTACTGCGCTTGTGAAGGTGTGCCCCACTGATGGCCTTGGCACGGAGGCGCCCTTGCCGACTCATGGCGATTTTAACTGCCCACCCATCAGGGAAGCCATTATGCCCCTAATCAATCTGCCCCGCCGCCACTGTGGGAGATCACACACATATGCAGCCATCCTAACGCCACTGATTCTCCTATTAACACACACACACGCACACACACACACACACGGCCTAGTTCAGATAGGGCCACACCACACCCGTTATGTTATGTTATGTCATGTTATCTTGTATTATCTTATTAAATTAAGTTGCACAGCTATTTGAACAGCTACCTACAAAATAATTTAATACTGTTACATTAATGTAGCACAATGTAGTTTGCTTTTTGTTAATGTTCTTTTAGTCAATTTTCAACATACTGGGTACCTCATTTTGTACCCATTAAAATGGATCTGAAGCAGTTTCGATTGCTGAAGCTGATTGTGTTGCTTTAATTGCCGAGCAATATTCTGAACAACAAGGATGTGAATTTACATGCAGTAAATCAGGGCTGAG
>NC_085017.1:6227935-6232935 GCF_963854185.1 Sardina pilchardus
CTGCTTGACAACGGGAGAGACAGAACTAACGACCATAGCATTTTGGCTATAGCAACCATACATTTAGAACTAATATTGGCAGTTTGTCCTGCAGGTTCAGAAATTAGTTCATTAGTTGCAGAAAGAAGTAGTTCTACAAACAAGACAGGTTTAACGGTGTAAGTAAACGTACATTATAAAAGGAAATGAACACTACACAAGTGGCAACAGTGGAATACAATTATATTCTAAATATACAGGAGATAAATAGCCTACAAGTGGGAGATGAGCGGGATTATGACCTTCAAGGTGAGCTGTTTGATGGAAATAATGTCTCAGTGGAGGCAACTCAAGTTCTAAACCTCTTCGCCATTATTTCCATCGAACAGGTCACCTCATTGGTCGTTTTCCCTTACATTTCAGTAGCATCTCCATAGGTAGTCAGCATATCAGTAGCATCTCCATCAGTTGCATCTCCATAGGTAGTCAGCATATCAGTAGCATCTCCATATCAGTAGGCCTAGTATCTCCATAGGTAGTCAGCATATCAGTAGCATCTCCATATCAGTAGGCCTAGTATCTCCATAGGTAGTCAGCATATCAGTAGCATCTCCATATCAGTAGGCCTAGTATCTCCATAGGTAGTCAGCATATCAGTAGCATCTCCATATCAGTAGGCCTAGTATCTCCATAGGTAGTCAGCATATCAGTAGCATCTCCATATCAGTAGGCCTAGTATCTCCATAGGTAGTCAGCATATCAGCAGCATCTCCATAGGTAGTCAGCATTAATCCATTATCAGAAGCATCTCCATACTGTTGGTAGTCAGCAGCATTAACCCATTATCAGAAGTATCTCCATAGGTAGTCAGCATATCAGTAGCATCTCCATATCAGTAGGCCTAGTATCTCCATAGGTAGTCAGCATATCAGTAGCATCTCCATATCAGTAGGCCTAGTATCTCCATAGGTAGTCAGCATATCAGCAGCATCTCCATAGGTAGTCAGCATTAATCCATTATCAGAAGCATCTCCATACTGTTGGTAGTCAGCAGCATTAACCCATTATCAGAAGCATCTCCATAGGTAGTCAGCATATCAGTAGCATCTCCATAGGTAGTGCAACATTAATTCATTAGCTATCAGTAGCATCTCCATAGGTAGTCAGCATTAAACCATTTTCAGTAGCATCTCCATAGATAGTCAGCAGCTGAGGCTAGTATTAGCATTAGCTAGATTTTGCAGCTCTGCGCAGATCTGACTAGTACAATCTGAGCTTTCAGTACAAACATTGGTTTGATTCAACATGACTTTGGTTTGTAACCCTCACCAGACTACCACAGATATGTTTTGAGCATTTTTAGTGGTATGAAATAGCAACAATGCACCTTTCCCTGTTAGCATCACTGTAAGCCCATTCAGTAATGATGCAAATAACCGTCTTGCTCAAAACGCCACCAATGAACATAATTTTGCTCTCAATTAAAAGCTTGAAGTTGTTAACTACTGCAAATAGACCCCAGGTTGTTTTTACTCCGGAGATACACTTGAAGTGATGTGTTGTTGTTCTCAGAGACCGTAGGTTAGCGTTGGCAGGAGCGGCGGCGTTGACATCACAGCTTTATCTGCTGCAGCAGCAGAAGTGGACTAGCAGCAGCAGTGAAGCCATGGAGGCACACTCACAATCAGCAGTGCTAGTTGTAGTAGCAGCAGTGGCCGTGGCAACCGCTGCTCTATCGCCCCCCACCCCCCACCCCCCCCCACACACACACACTCGCAGCCCAGCTAACCCAGTGTGACGATGAATTACATTGACTCCTAGAATCGCCCCGGGCTTCAAAGCTCACTGCATTAGCCACAGCACCACTGCCCCCACTGCTCTGGCTAATGGAATATTTTCAGTACATGTACACACAGTATCTACACACACACACACACACACACACACACACACACACACATACACACACACACACACACACACACACACACACACACACACACTCACATAAACACACACATACACGCAGACACACAAGCACACACACACAGTATCCATACACACACACACAAATATATACATATACTGTACTCTCTCTCTATCACACACACACACACACACACACACACACACACTCTCTCTTTCAAACACCCATGGTGTAATCACACACATACAGAACACACATGGTCATACTTGGTAATTTACTTAAAGACACACACACACACACACACACACACACACACACACACACACACACACACACACACACACACACACACACACACACACACACACACACACACACACACACACACACACACACACACACACACACACACACACACACACATTCACTCTCCTACAAACCCTTACATGCTTACATGGTCATTCACTTAATCACATGCACACACACATACACACACTTTGCTGGCGTAACCAGCTCTGGATGTAAGTGTTCTTGTGCGTGATTGCTCATTGCTCACTATTGCCCGAGAACACACATTCATTACCAACTATCATACCAGAATTCACACACACACACACACACACACACACACACACACACACACACACACACACACACACACACACACTTGGACTATTGAAGTATACTTTTAATTTGTCCATTTACAAAAAGCCCAAAAACACTCTCTCTCTCTCTCTCTCTCTCTCTCTCTCTCTCTCTCTCTCTCTCTCTCTCTCTCTCTCTCTCTCTCTCTCTCTCTCTCTCTCTCTCTCTCTCTCTCTCTCTCTCTCCATCTCTTTCACACACACACACACACACACACACACACACACACACACACGGCATCAGTGGTATAACTAGCCCTGTGCATGAGTGTGCTTGATTGGCCATGGTTTGCTCTTGTCCAAGCATGCAAACTCATGAGCACAGATGAGCAAAATTGACCCTTCCAGAAGTCCCGCCCGCCATAGTTACTGTTGCTACGCCTGTCAAGCTTTCGCGCCCTGCCCGTCTATTACAATGGAGGAGAAACGGACTTTTTTAAACAAATGTAATTTACAAAGACATCGTACCACACTGAAAGCTCATATTTGGTCACTAGCGAGCTACATCTGTCCTCTGTCAACTACAGTTGCATTTTCAGTTCTGAACAAAACCGTTCATGAGTTATTTAAGCAAAAGTCGAAGGTACGCGTTGTTTTCGATGGTTCCTCCAGGCTAGTACGAATGAAACAGGAGGGGGACAAAACTAGCATAACGTTTTAAGCTATACTTCCATAACGTCAATATTTGACAACATAACATGATTGGTACTTCAAATAGGTATTATTTTAGACAGAATTACTGACGGGCTATACATACGTCTCCTTGAATGTCTGTTAAGAACTTTTTGCCGCCATCGTGAAACGTATCTCGCGGTTATGGAAATATCTCGCAATATGCAAAATTTAAAGTTAGAAAAATACGTGTTTCAAACTATATCATGTCTTTATAGTTCAACATGTTATTTCACCGTGATTTCACGTGTTTGGGGGCACCACACATCCAAATAAATGCCCTTAATGGCCCACAGGCTATGCAGTCTCCATAGGTTAACATGGCAAAAACTCGAAAGCTTGCCAGACCTTGCTTGCTTAGTTACGGGTTGCTAAGCCACGATTGGCCTGTGGCGGTTTTAGGGCGTGGCTCTGGAAGGGTCAATTACACAGAAACACAAACACACAAACAAACACACACGCACGCACGCACGCACGCACGCACGCACGCACACACACACACACACACACACACACACACACACACACACACACACACACACACACACACACACACACACACACAGCTTTCACCATAAATGGCACTCGAGTGTAAGCTTTTGGATGGAGATGCACACAGATCACACACACACATACACACACTAGTAAATTTTTCCTCCACTGACCCAGCAGGCTATTAGCGTTAGCAATACACAAATGAAGCGCTCCACCAATTAGCACATCGTCTAGATATGATCAGGTAAACCATCCTATTAATTACTCTCCTGGACCTGACCTCTACACCATAACACACACACAACATAATCACACACACACACACACAACACACATACACACACACACATACAGATACAGAGAGAGAGAGAGAGAGAGAAAGAAAGCGAGAGATAATAGAAGATACATTGAACAGAGCAAAGAGCAACATATTTTGTGCTGCAATACACAAACATAAACAACACACACACACACACGTGTATAATTCACACCTGCACATAAAATCCATGCTCACACAAGCACACACATTTAGATGTGCAATTCCCACTTGCACACCCATACACACACAATGGCATATGAGTCACACACACACACGCACACACACACAGGCGCGCACACACAGATGCACGCACACACACACATTAGTAAGCTGTCACAGGCGTGTGTATTTGTGTGTGTGAGTGTCAAACCCCTGGCTGTGTGTGATATAGAGACCAGATGAGCTGCTGAGGGCCCAGCTGTGACTCTACCCCTGCCAGCACCGGGCTCTGAAGTACCCGTCTCACACACACACACACACACACACACACACACACACACACACACACACACACACACACACACGTATGCACACACACAGAGCCCATGTCGCACCCAGAGCCCAGAGTTTTCCCAGACCCTGAAAATATCCCAAAAAGAACCTGCCCAGTGCGCGGGGATGGGAGGTAATTAGTCATGAAACTCCCCATCATCTATTTCTGTTTGATCATGAATGGCTTCAGCCTGATGCAGTGGATGGATTGAGCTCATGGGATCTGTGTAAGATGGGGCAGGACTTAAGGAGCAAGAGTATGGATCAGAAAATAGTTCTGGTGACGTGCTATTAATGATGTGGCCTTTTCATGTTTAAAGACGTGTACTACAGATGTGTACTACACTTGTGTGTGTGTAGCATGTGTGTGTATGTGTGTGTGTGTGTGTGTGTGTGTGTGTGTGTGTGTGTGTGTGTGTGTCTATGTGTGGGGGTGAGTGTGTTTGCATACGTTGTACATATGCTAATTAAC
>NC_085017.1:6237935-6240435 GCF_963854185.1 Sardina pilchardus
CCTTAGCGTTATCACACACACACACACACACACACACACACACACACACACACTCTGGCTGTGATGTGACCGTAGCATTATCCATTCCAGCCAATAGTCCATCTGAAGCCGGCAGCAGACTCCTCATTTATTCTCAGGGCTGGGGATTGATTTGGAGAGTGCCTAAGAAGGGACGTTTTGGAGAGGAAGCGATTGTGTCCTTACGCAAACCTTGAGCTGCGGAAAGGGCCCAGTCTTCCAGTGACGAGACATCATGTATCTTTCAGCAGTTTTTTGTAAAGACAGAGTTCATTTTTATCCAGTGACATCCTGCGATTCACAATGACACCAATTAAAATATTGATGCGTTGATCCTCAAAAAAATACAAAAGTCTTCACAGCGTTCTGTTTAATTATGCTGGCATACCTTTCTCTCATGCTCAAAGAACTCCAGATTATGTTGCGGGTGATTTGGTACAGTATACTGACAAGGCGCTCCATTTTGTACCAAATGCACTCTGTCCACAAGCACACACACATCTGGAGTAGGGCTGCACGATATATCTAAAATATATCGTTATCGCGATATCAACGCTTGCGATAGACATACCCGCAAAGATTACTTAATTTTCGATAAAAGTCAATATATTTTCTGTGCCGTGCATTCCATGAAGTCTATGGCATAGGTGTCAAATGCGGCCCGCAACCTCATTTCATATGGCCCGCGAGAGCTTAAAGGATCTGATACAGTAGGCTATGTGGCCCGCGAGAGCTTAAAAGGTCTGATACGGTTTTTGCGTAATAATACAATAATACACTGCAATACAATGCACGCGTGTGAGACTGACAGGGAGGCCACATCAACCACCTTCCATGATCAGTGCAACTGGCTACATCAGATGTGATAGCAACGCGTAGGCTACGTGTGAAAACAAAATAGAGTAGCCTATTCTAAACTATTTTAGCAAACGGAGCGCCTAAATTGCTCGGTTTAGCCTGCCTGTGAAACGCATAATAGTTTGAAGTGCGTGTGCTTCTTTGAGAGGGGAATCGATGTAAGTTACTTTGATTTCAATTGGTAGTTGTAAACTACGTGATACGTTTACGTCTACGTTTAAAAAGCATGTATAGCCTAATTGTGTATAGTCCTATTATCCAAAAAATCCAACTCCAAGTCATTGCGAATCGAGCGAGTGATTGTTTGGCCAAAAGCAAAAGTAAGCCTATCTTCCGACCGAGAAGAGGTGCTTTCGGATCAGGCAAGCAGAGATAGGCTTAAAGTTTGTGGTAATCGCTGTTGCTTTGCATTTTCATTTCAGTTAAAAACGAACAACGCAGAATCCACACAACACCTTTCAACTTCAAAACTTCAAAGAAAAAGTCCACCGGGACCGTTCGCTTCTATGTGTACTGAATTTCGTTACTGGTATTTCACTTGTGCAATGACAGTAAAGTTGAATATACTCGAATCTAAAAACTCAGATGTATGAAAAAAAAAAAAAGAATGGCATGACCTCTTCCTGACTGACCAGTGACCCTCATTGAAAGTCAAACTGGAACTGACAGTGGTTTTTGTTTTGTTTTTACAAAACACAACAACCAAAAAAACAACATGTTGGAATGGAATCAATGCATTTCTTTTTTAATAGTCTGCATCAGTCTATGCTAGAAGCAAGTAGAATGGAGAAAAACATGAAATATTGAAATATCGCAAGTTATATCATTATCGCAGTACTCAATAATGTTATCGCATATCGCATGTTTTCATAATATCGTGCAGCCCTAATCTGGAGAGAGGATGATGATGGGGTGCCAACAAACTATCCAATAACCTTGACACACACACACACACACACACACACAATCACATGCACCAGCAGAAGGGTTAGGGTACTGAGCAGGCCGACAGAGACCAAGCTGATAAGAGTCTCTCTCACACACACACACACACGCACACACACACACACACACACAGTCTCTAACTTCAGGATTCTTAAAACGTTTCTTTCACTCTTTTTCTGCTCTATGTCCCCATTGACCGACACACACACACACACACACACACACACACACACACACACACACACACACACACACACACACACACACACACAGTTGTAATGAAATAATCAATCTGCTTGCCTGAGTTGAATCTCAAGTCCTTTGGAGCCCACTGTCTTATGTCCACAAGCCAGAGAGAGAAAAATCAGAGCAGAAACTCCAGCAGCAGTGTGTGTTCTTCTGGCACCCTGTACACACTACACACATACTGGAACCTCACACACTCACACACTACACTATACACACATAATGGGTCCTCACACACTCACACACTCACACACTACACTATACACACATAATGGAACCTCACACACTCACACACTACACTATGCACACATTATGGGACCTCACACACTCACACACTACACTATACACACATTATGGGACCTCACACACACAACAGTGACACTACAGCCACTTTGCAGTGTGTGTTAGTGCAATGCCTCTGGATCTGGATTGG
>NC_085017.1:6272935-6275435 GCF_963854185.1 Sardina pilchardus
CATCTGAAATACTGTTGGTCAGATTTTTCACAAGTGTGTTGGTGTGTACAGTATGTGCGTGTGTGCAGGCGCGCGTGTGTGTGTGTGTGTGTGTGTGAATATGAGTACATTTATGAATATGTATCATTGTTATGAGAGAATGTCACAGTGTGATTTAACTAACATGTATTTTTATCACAGGTTGATGTCTGACACACACTCTACCTCTCTCACACACAGCGGTAGAGAGAGCAGCTGATTGATCACGCACCTCACCAGAAGTATCACACACCTCACCTGCAGGATCACACACCTCGCGGGGCTCGAGATCCGCAACGCGTTTGGGCCTGACCACCACTCATGGGCGGGGTAGGTACCACGGCAACACACACACACCGGTCCAGCACCACACCTGGCCCGCACCTGGCCCGCACCTGTGCCGGGTCAGATCCTCACTTGTGGCAGGTGTGTGTGAGCCCCTGTGGCCAATCATGAGGTGTGATGTTAGAGTGATGTCCCGTGTGGCCAATCACGAGGTGTGATGTAGGAATGATGTCCAGTGTAGCCAATCGTGAGGTGCTATTTTAGAGTGATGTCCAGTGTGGCCAATCGTGAGGTGTGATGTTAGAGTGATGTCCAGTGTAGCCAATCATAAGGTGTGATGTTAGAGTGATGTCCAGTGTAGCCAATCATGAGGTGTGATGTTAGAGATGTCCAGTGTGGCCAATCATGAGGTGTGATGTAGGAGTGATGTCCAGTGTAGCCAATCATGAGGTGTGATGTAGGAGTGATGTCCAGTGTGGCCAATCGTGAGGTGTGATGTAGGAGTGATGTCCCACTGGTAGGATTAGAGATGGCTTGACCCTGCAGAAATCAGACGCTGAGTGAGTGAATGACTCATCTCAAGCAAATGGACTTCCAAGTGAAAGTGTCTAACCATTTCCCCATTCCGATCTCTCCAGTATTCTCCCCCCACATCCCCATTCCGATCTCTCCAGTATTCTCCCCCCACATCCCCATTCCGATCTCTCCAGTATTCTCCCCCCACATCCCCATTCCGATCTCTCCAGTATTCTCCCCCCACATCCCCATTCCGATCTCTCCAGTATTCTCCCCCCACATCCCCATTCCTCTGTGTCTCTCTGTGTGCTCCCTGCTGCATCTCAGGGCTCTTGCTTTATCTGGATATTGTCATGTCCTGTTAGGGACACACACACACACACACACACACACACACACACATACACACACAGACCCCCCCCCCCCACACCCCCCCCCCCCCCCCCCACACACACACACACACACACACAGACACTGCCATTAGACAAGAGAATGATGTGAATCATGACTTGTGTGTATAGTGAAGTACCAGTGTTATCTCTCCGGTGATAAATATATATCTCATAGCCAATCTCACAGATGCTGATGCAATGATCAATCCTCTCGTCCAATCTCCACACACCTCTGGAGCCGTCTCTGTGTGTGGTGCAGGCTCCGCATGCCTGATGGAGATGATTCGCCATGGAGACCTGACGGAATGTCTGACCCCCCACCCCACAATCTACATTTCTGTCCTGTCGGGGTAATTGCATCGCAGTTTAGCAGCATGCGTTGCCATAGGAGCACAGCAGTTTAAAAAATGTGTCCGTGGTCATTAGATTTGCTCTCTTTTTGTTCTTCTTTCTTCCTTTCTTTCTTCTCTGTTATTGCTCTCTCTTTCTTTCATTCTTTCTACTCTGTTCTTTCTCTCATTCTGTCCTTTATTCTTTCTCTTCCGTTCTGTTCATTCTCTTGTTTTCTTCGTAATGCACATTTGTGGAGGAGTGTGTAAGGGAAGCCATGGCGCTAATTACTCCAATGGTGTGTTCAGTGTGTGAGAAAGCCTTGTGAGAAGTGTGTGTGTGTGTGTGTGTGTGTGTGTGTGTGTGTGTGTGTGTGTGTGTGTGTGTGTGTGTGTGTGTGTGCGCGTGCGTGCGTGCGTGTGTGCGTGCGTGCGTGCATGTGTGTTTATGTGGTGTGAGCATGTGTGTGTGTGTGTGTGTGTGTGTGTGTGTGTGTTCTTTGTATGTCTGCAGATGTTCAATCTGCCTGCTTCAGTTACTGAATGAACTAATGGACTTTACTGTAAAATTCACTATTCTTCATTCCCCACTAATGTACTAGTGTTATACCTACTCACCCTAAGTAGCTGATGCTATGTAATATAATCATTATAATTCCTACGCCTAATGAGCTAATGGACTCTGGGAGTGTGTAATAACAGCTATTACCACTCTGGCTATACGAGCATAATGGAGACCCAGACCTTTCACAAGACTAGATTATGGTTTTGAGTCCCAGTAAGATATCTGACCCTCCCCCAGACCTACGAGAAAGAGTTTTGACAGACAGCTCCCATCATTTGGCGCATCATACAGCTCCATGACACAAACACTCCATCCGAACATTTGAATGTGTATAGAGAGGGCCTTTTCAATTCCATGTGTCATTGCTGATGAGGGATTTCTGAAAGATTCCTATC
>NC_085017.1:6280435-6282935 GCF_963854185.1 Sardina pilchardus
CACACACACAACATACAGGCGCACACACACACACACACACACACACACACACACACACTCACACACACACACACACACACACACACACACACACACACACACACACACACACACACACACACACACACTGTACACACACATGTGCACGTCACTAACAGCTCAAATCACGGTGCCCATATAAGTTGTATAGCTCCCTCACCTCACACACAACTAACACACCTCACACACAACTAACACACACACACACACACACACACACACTGTACACCACACACTGCACACCTCACACCGCTCACTCTGATGGCAGAGTAGAACACATGAGAATGATCAGGATTATTGGTCAGCTGGTAATGTTTTGAGGACTGGCTGATTGCTGTGAGCTTGACATGTCTGTTCATATTGAATCTTTGCTGCACCCTCCAACAGCCTGGACACACACCTCAGACACACACACACACACACACACACACACACACACACACACACACACACACACACACACACACACACACACACACACACACACACACACACACACACACACACACACACACACACACACACACACACACACACACACACTCCCCTCAGACAGAGCTCATGTACCAGGCTGGGTTGAAGGAAGAGGGAAGATGAGCAAGCTGTGTGTGTGTGTGTGTGTGTGTGTGTGTGTGTGTGTGTGTGTGTGTGTGTGAGGGAGAGAGAGAGAGAGAGAGAGAGAGAGAGAGAGAGATGAGCAAGCTGCATCACAGTCAACAGAATGAGAGGAGCAGATGGTCCATCTACCCTCACCCTCTAGCACTGACACAGAGAGAGAGAGAGAGTGAGAGAGAGAGGAGAGAGAGAACGAGAGAGAGTAATGGTGAAGATAGAGTAGATAGAAAGAACAGAGGGAATGAGAGAGGGAGAGAATAAGTGAAAGTGAAGAGTAAGAGTGTTGAGAGCAACTGAGAAAGAATTGCAGAAAATGCATGATGGAGAGAGAGAGATGGAGAGAGCGAGAGAGGTGGTGAGTGAGCAAGAATGATGAGGGAGATAGAGAGAGAGGGAGCAAGAATGAGAGGTGGAGAGAGAGCAAGAGAGAGAGCAAGAATGAGAGAAAGAGAGTGAATGAAGGGAGACAGAGAGAGAGGATGAGAGGGGGAGTGAGGAAGGGGAGGGAGAGAGAGAGGGAGGGAGGATAAGAGGGGGAGTGAGGGAGAGAGAGAGTCTTGAAAACAGCTGAGGAATCTTAAAGGGCTACAGAGCATCAACAGCACTGAGCTGAACTGACCTCTACAGACCTCTACTGCTCAGAGCAAAGGCATGGCATTAGAGCCAACAGTTGAGATATAGTGCTCACACACACACAGAGCAAAGGCATGGCATTAGAGCCAACAGTTGAGATATAGTGCTCACACACACACACACACACACACGCACGCACGCACACACACACACACAGACAGCCGGCTCTTATACACCAGAGCCACAAACAAAGACAGACAGACAGACAGACAGACAGACAGACAGACAGACAAACAGACAGCTTTTATAGACCAGACAGACAGACAGACAGACAGACAGACAGACAGACAGACCTCATAGACCAGAGTCACAAACACAGATGGACAGATGGGGTGCTCAGGCAGCCGGTGTACATCCGCTCCCTCCTACCTGAGTGTGTGTGTGTGTGTGTGTGTGTGTGTGTGTGTGTGTGTGTGTGTGTGTGTGTGTGTGTGTGTGTGTTCATGCGCGTGCCTCTGCTCAGCCTCTTCCCACATAAGTACAGTTCATTTTTCAGAATAGCTCTAACCCGTCATTCCCCTCTTTTGTTCACCAATGACTGGTTTGAAGCCTACTGTTGCGCTCTTCTGGAACAGAGCACACACACACACACACACACACACACACACACACACACACACACACACACACACTCACACTTACACTCACACTTGCTCACTCATTTCGAGAGAGGCCAGCTCTTATCGCCGTGGCAACACTTCCTGTGACGCATGTGATGTGTGGTATAGAACTCTGGGCTCCTGCTGGCAGTGTTGTGTCAAGCAGATGTTTATTCTTGCACTCTGCCGTGAAGGACCACATCTGCCATTAATCCACTCTGTCAAGTATGCAACTAACAGCAGTGGTTTGGAATCTGAAGATTTTTTAAGATCATTTTATTTTTGTCTATAGTTGTTCAATGTACTGTTGACAGCTGCAGTAGTACTGCATCAGTCAGTGAGTGCTTTGTTACATGACTTTAATATCTAGATTTTTGAGGTCTGCTGATGAATGTTATGCACATAAGAAGGCAGAACTGTAAGATCTTTAAAGCTGCAATACACAACTCTCCCCCCTGCAGTGTGATTATAATCATGTTGTTACAATGTAACTACTCCATTATGTGCTATGATGTGCTTGCATTTACTTAGTTACATTGTAATTACACCGTTAAAGGTGACATCAGTGATTGCACATTAATAGTTACCTCTGGCAAGGAGTTTAAGTTTTCATC
>NC_085017.1:6297935-6303451 GCF_963854185.1 Sardina pilchardus
TGTGTTATGGAGAGAGAGAGAGAGAGAGAGAGAGCACACCTTGACATTTTCTTTTGTCAAACTCATAACCCCTGTTTGCGCCCCTTGTCTAATTAGTGTTCCAATATCCACCCTCTCCCTCTTACACTCCCTCTCTCCCTCTCTTTCTCTCTCTCTCTCTCTCATTCTTCTATTATTTGCATTGTGCTCTCCCTCTCTCTCTCACTCTACCTCCCTGTCTCCCTCTCCCTCTCTCTCATTTTTCTACTATTTACATTGTGCTCTCCCTCTCTCCTCCTCATCTCCCTCTCTCTCTGTTTCACTCTCTTTTTCCTTCTCTCTTATATATTTCTCTCACTCTCTTGACTGTCTGTCTCCTTCATTTTCTCTCCTTCTCTAAATCTCTTTTCTTCCTTCTCTGCCTTCACACTGTCTGTCTGTCTCTTTCTCTTCTCTCTATCTTTCTCTCTCATTCTCTCTTCTCTCTCTCTCTGTTTCTCTCCCCCCCCCCCCCCCCTGTAATTGCCTGGCCTGGTCATCAGGATCTCAGTGGCGCTGGGAAACCAAAACTTCAAACACAAATGACCAGACTGCAATTTGCCAGCTCGTTAGATAGCGTAAGCATTAATAGTGCACACAAACGCACACACACACACACACACACACACGCACAGAAAGAGAGAGAGAGAGAAACACTCTCATGCAAATACCAACCCACCATGAATGTACACACACACACACACACACACACACACACACACACACACACACACACACACACACATCGGCTCCTAATCATTAGGCAGGGGCCAGCAGATGGAGGAGAGATGGAGAGACAACAGCTCCACAGAGGGAGATTTCTCTGTCTGCATCTAGCAGAAGGGATGTGTGTGTTTTTGCATTTGTTTGTGTGTATGTGTGTGTGTGCGTGTTTTCATGCATGCACAATAAGTGTCTGCTCATGGTATCACGATTTTAGTTTTAAGTCGTATATCGATCGAAATGACATCACAACGTCGAAATTAAGGTAGAATCGACGATGCTGCTACACCCTCAATGTCACGTCCAGCATGTCATTTCCTGTGAACACTAACCTTGTGTTTCTTCAGTATTTATAACTAGAAAAGCACTCAGAGAGCGCAGATCGCCTGTATTGTTCTTCCTAGGTTATCACATTTTCACCTAAACTATTCAGATCGCCACCACGTGGCCATACCATGCCACTACACCACTAAGCGAAACACATAAACGGCTCCGGAATCCCAATGGTGTTGCGCATCACTCCCAATCGTTTCTACCTTGGGTCATGTCTGACCTTCCCTGAACATTTCATCGAAATCCATCCATCACTTTTTGAGTTATCTTGCTAACAAACAGACAGACAGACAGACAGACAGACAGACAGACAGACAGACAAACAAACGCCTGTCCCCGATGAAAACATAACCTCCTTGGCAGTGGCGGAACAACTGCACACAGGGCCCTGGGGCAGAGATGGTTGATGGCCCCCCCCCCTCCCCCAACACGCATCATAACATTTGAATGATAACAAAAATGTGACACAAGCAACTAAAGTAATGCAAATTGCTTATGTATTATTTGATATTTTGATCAATTGTGATATTGATATTGATAAATGGTGCAGTCACTTTAAGAAGAGTCTGAACGGTTCTCATAATGCCCTTTTGCAGGTCATGCTCCAGGCTGAAGGCTCTACCAGCTGTAGCTCGTTTGATTGCATCATATTGATATCACAATATTTGTATTATTACAAGCAGCCTTCATTTGTTGCTTTGAACCTGGTAGCCACTTCGCTATCTGAGTGGAATGCATTCACAAGAATAGTCTAATTTGTGACTCCATTCTCCAGATGGTAAATATAAGGCTAGCTAATAAATAAATTGGCTAAGTTACTCACAGTGAGTGCAGCCAATGTAAAATAGTCTTCTTACCAACCTCAGCTTACAAATGGTGAATCACTGGAAACCTGATCTGCCACCTCCTTTAGCCTTCCCTCGTCTTTGCTGCCATCATCATTAGCCTACCTTTCTTAAAACGATTCTTATGGCAGAAGATGTCAACAATAGTCCCTTTCCCACATAACTTCTAGAAGTTACCCGGACATATTTACCCGGTAGAGGCATGACACGGACGTTTCCCACATGAGCTTTATGTCCGAGTAAGATACGGGTAATTGTGTTCACACTAGACCCGAGTAGGAGCCGCGAGGGGTGGGGCAATGTCAGCACTTGCAGGGGGAGGGAGATGACGCTAAATAAATGCGTTGTTATGCTGTGTTGCCTGGATGATGCGAACTTACATCAGATCCAAAACATCATGAAACAACAGAAGTAGTTAGCTCGCTAGTCAGCGGGAGCTAGCATAGAGGAAAAAATAGCTAACGCCAGGACCACAGTATAAACAAAGCTCTACTTCAACCCTCTCTGGTATAAACATCCAACACAACAAATTAATAGAAAATAATGACACACCTGGAAAATATATAAACAGCACACAGAGGTCTTCCCAACTCCTACAAAAAGCAACAATGCTAAATAACAGCGACGTTATTAGCTGTTAATTGCTAACCACTGTAATAAACAGCTAGTTGCAAGCTAATCGACAACACTTCAAGCTATTCACGTTTGCAAGGATAATCCTGCCTGTCCCGCAACAAACACAACAACGTGATTGCAGTTTAAATTTTTATTGTACGTACACAACAAAATGTCACTGTTTTCTGTACTCCGGTGTTCTCGTCTGTGTTCATACTCGTAGGGGGCAATGTTTATCGTTACCATGGCAATTTGTACTTTCTGCCTCGTGCTGCAAGCAGGCTGCAAGGGCGCATTTCTATACGTCATCGGTACGCCCCCCATCTCTACCCAGAACTGTGCCGGCTGCGTTCCCACCTAAGCGCACCCGAGTAACTTCTAGAAGTAGTAGTAGGGGGCTAGTAGGGTGAGTTCCGGGTAAGAAAATACCCGAGTTTTGCGTTCCCACATACAGCCACCCGTTTGATATCCGTTTGACATCCGGATGTCTCGCTCATGTGGGAAAGGGACTATAGACAAGCTAGGTGGAACCTAGCCTGGTCCTGACCATCCCATAATACTACCATATGGCTCGCGAGGCTAGGTGGAACCTGCCTCATAGCTGTTTTCAAATGTTCTGCACATTTTGCGATAATCTTGCCGAATTTCGTTCACATCTTATTTAGAATTTCCGTCGTTAGCTGGGCAGATAATGACACCTAAATAAAGGCTATGCGGTCTGACAGCGGAAGAGTGAGCTGGAACCTGCCTCTCTGTCTCTACTGCATGCTCATCATTTCGTTCCAAATTATGCTTTAGTTTGTAGAAGTCACGAGCATTGAGAGAGCCCACAAAGTACAGTAGGCTATAATGATCTTTCTCGTTTGATCGATTATTGGAATTGTCATTCATAAAAACGATAGATTATGCGTTAATTGTGTGAGAATGATCCGGGGCTGGTGCTTGGCATAAGAACAACCAGGTACTACCAACATCCCGTAGCCTAGTCCAACCCTATACGTTGTTCGCTACAATGGAATTTTGATGATGACGTTCAACAAGTCTTCAGATATCATACCCATCATGCACTGCAGTTGTTAAAAAATTACACAAACATGATTAAAAAAAATACAAGCCTTAACAACATAGCTTAGGCTATCTTAAAAGAACATGACTAACTATTACATTACAAGACAGCTTGTATTTCACTGGTATTTTTTGAATCATGACTCCCACCATGATAAAATAGTAGATCTAAAATGCTAGATATATAAAGAGGCTTAAAAGAACATGACTAACTATTACATTACAAGACAGCTTGTATTTCACTGGTATTTTTTGAATCATGACTCCCACCATGATAAAATAGTAGATCTAAAATGCTAGATATATAAAGAGGCTAGCCACGTATCTACTGCAATTATGTGTGATGTACGCTACAACACGTTCGGTGACAGTAAAAATTGCAATTTGGGGAGATTGAGTTCGCGTTTTCGACGAAGTGCAAAGGGCCCTTTGAGCCCTCGGGAAGGGCCCGGGCCCAGGGGCAGCTGCCCCGCCTGCCCCGCCTGTAGCTTCGCCCCTGCTCCTTGGCGGAGGTAACTATAATGATCAAATTATCATTCCATGTTATTGTATTTCACTTTGTTCATGTTTTGGCTATGTCTGTAGCTTGCTCTAGAATTATTAAAAAATGGAAGAACTAGAAATAAGGCAAGGAAAATAATAAACAGAAAAAAATGCATTATTGGTAGGCTAATGCAATTAAAAAGAACGAAAATCGAATCAAATCGTGACTTTAAAATCGAAAAAATAAATCAAATCGAAGAGTTGGAGAATTGTGACACCCCTAATCAACAACCATTTGTGCTTAAATGTGTGTATGTCTGCATTGTGTGTCTGTGTGTGTGTGTGTGTGTGCGTGTGTGTGTGTGTGCTCGCGTGCGCGTGTGTGTGTGTGTGTGTGTGTGTGTGTGTGTGTGTGCAGCTGTAGTGTAGGGCTGTGGAGCAGGACATGCTGCGTTTGGTTCATTCGTGAGACTTACTCATCTTTTATTTTAGAAACATATTCTTTGATAACTTTTTAACCCTTTCTTGCTCTCTCTATTAATGTTCATCCCCTTGTACTTTTCTGTTTGATTGTGCGCGTGCGTGCGTGCGTGCGTGCGTGCGTGCGTGCGTGCGTACTGCGCATATGTGTGTGTGCATACATACGCGCGTTTGTATATGTGTATGTGCGTGCGCACGTGTGCAGTTATAAGAAGCTACATCTTGTGGTCGCCCTGGCGACAGGACTGAGTGGGCGGTATGACATCACGCAGGGCCTAATCCATCAGGGGACGCCTCCTGCAACCCAATCAGAGCAGAGCAGCTCAGTCACTCGATAGCTGTTTAAGACCTGGGCCCAGACAGACTGGCTGAGAGAAATGGAGAAGTGTGTGTGTGTGTGTGTGTGTGTGTGTGTGTGTGTGTGTGTGTGTGTGTGTGCGCGCATGTTGGATTCACAGGGCAAGGCTGAGTGGCCCACAAATATTGAACATTTTCTGTGTGTGTGTGTGTGTGTGTGTGTGTGTTTGCTCTGTCACTTACGTAAGTTAGAGAGCTAAGGGACTAGTTCTCAAAGGGCTAAAGGTAAGACTACAATGAATCGATTTTTAATTGAAATCACAAATTGAACTAATGCAATTAGTTAACTGCAAAGGCTGCAATTAGTCGCACAGCTTGCAACTCAGTCCCCAACGGTTCAACTTGCCACCTCTGTGGTTTATACTTTCATGGCCTCCTCTTTGTGTGATAGACAGTAAAGCTCACCTATCAGGAGTGCTGTTCTTGTCATGCACTAGACTCTACAACAATCAGGAGTGCTGTTGTTCTCATGGACTAAACGTGCTCACCTGTCAGTCAGAAGTGACCCAAAGGCGATATTGATGATTGATGAATGATATTGCAAATCAAATCACAATTGCAATATCTGTCAGAAAAATTATGACGACGGCGTCTACA